>NW_007727512.1:54949-61286 GCF_000696425.1 Galeopterus variegatus
AGAAATATTAGATTAAAGGATATGCATACTTTTAGATATTTTCAGGGGGGAAGGGATTTAGGTGAAGAAAAATATATTTTTTTAACTTTAAATATGCTTATTAGTCCACTTTTTAATTGGCTCATCTGCCTGTTATTGTGTTAAAATGTTCTATTTCTTAATTAACTTGTATGAAGTTAACTTTTATTCTTTTTGTTGTTGTTTTTTTAATAGGCTGTAGACCAGTCAGTTTCTGCCTGTTGGGCTCTAAGTTATAAATAAATGTTTCCTATTCATATTCTTAGGGTTTGATTATTTTGTCAATTACTTTTATCAGTTTATAAAAATGTTTTTAAATGTATTATTACATAATAGTGTTGTGTTGTTAGTTGTAGAAATTTTAGAAATTTATGTAACCCAGAGAAAGTTAAAACCTAATTCTGTTCTTAAATAGTCAACATTAAGGCAGAAATTTTTTAGACTTTGCTATTTTGAAATGAAACTAGCATTATACAGTGCATACCAATCTGGAACTGTTAATGTTATGAATATCTTTCCATATTAGTTCCTACACCTACTTTTTTTTTTTTTTTTTAAGATGACCAGTAAGGGAATCTTAACCCTTGACTTGGTGGTATCAGCACCATGCTCTCCCAAGTGAGCCACCAGCCAGCGCCATATACCTACCTCCATTAATTTAAGTGGCTGCAATAGTATTCTGCCATGTGAATCGTGATACTGCTGGCCCCCCACTCCCATGATATATATTGGGAAAAGTAAAAAAAAAATTCCTGGCCAGTTGTTGAATTTAACAAATCTATGTTTTCCCCTTAATTGGCACATGTTTAACAGGATTTGTACAGAAGATTTTTCCCCCTCTGGTAAGATGTCCCCTCTTGCTACCAACAGCATGTATATATGAGGGGACCAATTGTAAGTGAAGCCATTTATGCTGTGCTTGCCCGTGCTCCAAGGTAATACAGAACAACCAGAAAAACCTAGCTGAGTTTAATTGCTTCGCTAGTGTTCAGCACGACAGTTACTTTGTCTCATACATGATTAAAAACAGACATTAATTTTGTTAGTGTATGATACTGATGTTGTGGTTTTAAGTCCTTATTTAAGAGGTAAGTATTGAAGTATTTGTGGATTAATGGATATGGTTGGGTTTTGCTTTGAAGTAAGTTGGGACAAGGATGGAAGTTATAAAACATGAAATACTAAACATGAGTTAACTGCTGAATCTAGATTGATAGGAATTTACGGTACTGTGTTTATACAGACTTAATATTTTTTATACTAAAAAGTGAAACAAAATTTTTATGTTAGGCAACCTCAGTGATCATTTGTTCAGGAAATAAGAGGTATTGTCACAGTGGAATGACCTACAAGCACAGGTTTTCTTAACATGAGTTGTGTTTAGAGATGTTGTCCAAGCCCTAACTGAACTAAAATATGTGGAGCAGAGATAGGAGGGGGAGGGAGTCTCAGTAAAAAAATGTTGGCCCTTTAAAATTGTTTTATTCGAAAATACTCTTCTCCCTGTACTTTCAGCATTGACCACATGTGCTTAGGGAGTACCCAACACTAATTATCCTTCTATACAGGGACCAAACTTGTTCTTAAACAAAATGATTTATGGGTTTTTAAGGGTTTTTTAGTTGGTTTATGTGTAGGGTTTTTTGTTTTGTTTTGCTTTTTTTTTTAAGATGACTGGTAAGAGGATCTTAACCCTTGACTTGGTGTTGTCAGCACCACGCTCTCCCAAGTGAGCGAACCGGCCATCCCTATATAAGGATCCGAACCCGTGGCCTTGGTGTTATCAGCACCGCACTCTCCCAAGTGAGCCACGGGCCGGCACTTGTGTAGGTTTTCTATATATAAATACTAGTACTGTAATGAGAGAAGAAGCTCTTGATTTGCACTGCTATTGGACTTAACAGAAATTAGTTGATATAGGTTCTTATAAATGAAATAGTTACCATTGATTAGTTTGCCAGTCACTGATTTGGTGCCAGGATAGATGTTTTTATTTAATCCTGTCAACAGCCTAACGAGGTAGGGGTCTCTGTGGGAAAGTTGAGACTTAGGAAGGTTATGCAACTTGCTTCCCCAGGGTAATTCAGTCAGTAAATAGCAGCTCTGAGATTTGAAGTCTGGTCTGTTTACCACTACAGTTTGTGTTCTCCGCTGTGATAGATTTCTTTAATAGCATATTGCACTGAACTAATTAAGTGGGCTTTCTTAGTCATTTCTGTGATATTTAGCATCCACAAAGGCTTTAACATTTTACTTTTCATACACAAACAAATCTGTGTGTCTTGGTAGACTTTGTGATTCTGACCTTAGTTGGGTATTCAGTAGGAGTATAAAATTAATCTTTCAGGCATGAAAGATGGCCAGAAGATAACATTCCATGGTGAAGGAGACCAAGAACCAGGACTGNAACATCCCTAGACAAAATTTTGCCCTCAGTCAGTTAAACAGATAAAAGTAAGTGCCCTAAAACTTTCACCAGTTTTCAGTCCTGAATTCATGATGAATTGAGTTACTTTTTTTTCTTTTTATAAAAGATGACCAGTAAGGGGATCTTAACCCTTGACTTGGTGTTGTCAGCACCACGCTCTCCCAAGTGAGCCAACCGGCCATCCGTATATGGGATCCGAACCTGTTGTCTTGGTGTTATCAGCACCACATTATCCCAAGTGAGCCACAGGCTGGCCCTTAAATTGAGTTACTTTTAATTGTAAATATCCAAAACCATCTCTTTATGAAACTAAACTTAGGACTCAATATTTAAGTATATATAAATTCAGGTCTACTGCTATGAAATGTTTAATACTGAGTTTATGGTGAATTTATACTGAAGCACAAGAAAAATTGGTGGTTAACAGTGAATGTTTGTGTTAAATATATCCATAGCTAATTTCAAAACGTAATGGAGTAGATATAGGTTGGGGACAAAACCTTGGAGGAACTGGCTTAGAATTAATTATAAAGGAATATTTCACAAGTGCTTGAAAAATAATGGGAACTGCTGTCAAGCTTAGGATTTTTATGCTATCATTTGAGGTGAATCTGCAAGAGTTTTTCCCAGGGAATATTTGTCTGATTAAAGATGTATTATTAATATGGATTGGTAAAAAGGAAAGTCTAAGCATGAGGAGGAGGAAGTGGGCTGTTATTAAATAGAAAATTTGATTTATTCCATCATTTCTTACTATGTTAACATTTATTTTTTTATTTTTTATTTTTTTAAAAGATGACCGGTAAGGGGATCTCAACCCTTGGCTTGGTGTTGTCAGCACCACGCTCAGCCAGTGAGCAAACCGGCCATCCCTATATAGGATCCGAACCCGTGGCCTTGGTGTTATCAGCACCGCACTCTACCAAGTGAGCCACGGGCCGGCCCTGGCACTGCCTTTTTTCATTCCAAAAAATTCTTGCTGTCTCTTGAAATTGGTCATATCCTCACTATTTAATTTAATAGAGCCTAAATAGTCCATGACCCAGCACAAGCCTGTTAAATTTACACCATAACATCCGCTATCCCTAACATGTTCGCTTTCTTTAAGCCTCTTGTCAGAATTATTTTCTTCATCCTCTGAGAAACCAGATTGAAGATGAGGTAATTTGGGGGATAGTAAGGGTAGTAAGGGGTAGAAACTGCCAAGAGTGTGTAGAAGGATTTCAGAGGGAAAGGATTCTTGACCTTTGAAACCTGACTGGCAGGTTCCAAATATTTACTGTTTCCAGTTTTCAGCTCTGTTAGATTTTTAGAATGGGGGAAGAAAGGACATCTTTGTGAAAGACACAGTTGCTGTTGTGAAAGAAGAAAACAGTTGTCTGTTGTGGTACTTCTAATCATGGGTGATTTGAAAAAAGTAAATATACGCCATATTTGCATTGATACAGACGAGGAGAAGACCTTTTCATGTGTATGGACATACAGCTGGTTGAAGCATTGTGTGGCTTCCAAAAGCCAATATCCACTCTTGACAACCGAACCATAGTCATCACCTCTCATCCAGGTATGGTAACTAGATGATCTCTTTTTATTCTAATGTTTTCCCCTATCTCCTGATAACTAAGTAGTATAGGCACTAAAAGAAAACAGGTGTTTTTCTTCCTTGGTAATATATCCTTCTCTGGGCTGAAATGAAGTCTTAAGATCTTGGTTCTTTTTTGGCAGCTCCTGGAAAACCCACCCTGAAAGGTAACAGGACTGTTTCACCACATAAATTTCCTCCTGTCAGTGAGCTGGGACATTTCTCTGTTCTTAGTTTCCTCCCCACCCCTACCCCCCACCCCCACTGCCTCATAAAAATGTAACCATACTTAAGCAGGAACTTCGTTTCGATGTTTTTAGGTCAGATTGTCAAACATGGAGATATTAAGTGCGTGCTAAATGAAGGCATGCCAATTTATCGTAGACCATATGAGAAGGGTCGCCTAATCATCGAATTTAAGGTAAGCTATAAAGTACTCAAGAATATTTGTGAATGATTAGTTTACCAGGAACTGATAGAATTACATTTTCTGCATGCTGAGCATTCTCAAATTTCTATTCCCTCTTGTCCAGGAAGAAATAACATTGATCTGATCTATAGTTGTGTTGAGCTTTCCTTGTTAACAAATTGGGTTTGGGTTTATTTGCTTCATTAACTGGCTATTTAAAGATGGACTGGGGCTTGGCAAAATACTGTAAAGCTGGGCCGGCCCGGTGGCGCACTGGAGAGTGCGCCGCTTGGGAGCGCGGAGGCACTCCCGCCGAGGGTTCAGATCCCATGTGGAGACCGGTTCCCGCTCACTGGCTGAGCGCGGTGTGGGTGCAACACCGAGGGTTGCAATCCCGTTGCTGGTCCCTGGTACGGGTACGACACCGAGGGTTGCGATCCCGTTACCGGTCAGTAAAAAAGACAAAAAGGAAAAAAAAAATACTGTAAAGCTTGGTTTGTTAATAGTATGATTCATAAAGCATCCCAACCATTTTCCTCAGTCTCTTTTTTTTTTTAAGATGACAGGTAAGGGGATCTCAACCCTTGGGTTGGTGTTGTGAGCACCACGCTCAGCCAGTGAGCTAACCGGCCATCCCTATATGGGATCCGAACCCATGGCCTTGGTGTTATCAGCACCGCACTCTCCCGAGTGAGCCACGGGCCGGCCCTTTCCTCGGTCTTAAATTGTCCTCTCACCCACAAATACAATAATTAAAATGTCTTTGGGTAAGAGACTACCTTTTGAATAAGAATAGCTTTGTTTGAATTACTTCTTAAAAAGGATTAGACTTGTTCAGGATGGTTTCTTGTATTAAAAAGCCAAAAAAAAAAAAAAAAAGTTGGGCTGGCCGCTTTTCTCATTTAGTTAGAGCATGGTACTGATAACACCAAGGTCAAGGGTTTGGATCCCTACACTGGCCAGCCACAAAAATAAGTAGTTGCTGAATAGAACAATAGTTGTTAAAGTACATCTTTACTACTAGGACTGTTGTTTTTAAAAGACCTTAGCTTTGTCATAATCCTTAAACTCTAGTTCAGAGTGCTAGATAAGATACTGTGCACGTTAGAACATGGATTCTAACCTGGGATTGGTAGAAGCACCTAAAGATTATATGTGGTTACCTGTGTTTTTCTGGAGAAAATAAGTGCATGATAATTTGTCCAAGCAGCTAATGATGAAGTCAAATTGAACTTATAGTGGAAACTTGTTTTTTATAGGTAAACTTTCCTGAGAATGGCTTTCTCTCTCCTGATAAACTCTCTTTGCTGGAAAAACTTCTACCTGAAAGGAAGGAAGTAGAAGAGACTGATGAAATGGATCAGGTAGAACTGGTGGACTTTGATCCAAATCAGGAAAGACGGCGCCATTACAATGGAGAAGCTTATGAGGATGATGAACATCATCCCAGAGGTGGCGTTCAGTGTCAGACCTCTTAAATGGGGCCAGTGAATAACACTCACCGCTGGCATTTTATATGCAGTAGTGAATGAGTGAAGGACTACAATCATAATATGCTCACTACTTGCTATTGTTTTTGTTTTAATACTCAACTATAGTAGTGTTTTAAAAGTTAAATGAAGAATAAATGCAAATATAAAAGCTCTGACTTTGCCCTGTATGTATGACTTCAGTGTGCAAGATGAAGTTTAATACTTGTGAAAAATACTTTTTAAGAACTAGCATCTGTTTGGCCACACCTTGTAGTTGGTTTCAGCTGTGTACGTGGACGAGCTTAGACTGAAGTGCTAGGGATATCTATATTGAATTGATGTATGACCCTTCATTGTTAAGCTGCGAAATTAAAACTCTGTATTTAACTGGCAATCAAAAAAAAAATTTGTAGAAAATTGTTGGTCTG
>NW_007727512.1:62768-64320 GCF_000696425.1 Galeopterus variegatus
AAATTCAAAAAATATCTACAGTGAACTTGTGATGCATTTAAGAATATTTTTTAAGACACTTTAAAATTTTTATAATCCTCAGAGGTTTTCAAAAACATCAGTCATGAGGAAAGGACATCAAAACCACAGTGAGATACTACTTCATACCTACTAGGATAGCTCAAACCACAAAATGGAAAATAAGTGTTAGAATGTAGAGAAATTGGAACACCCTGTGTATTGATGGGGGAGAATGTAAAATGTCGGCAGCTGCTAATAGCAAAGTGTGGCGGTTCCTCAAAAAGCTAAGAATTACCAGTGACCCAGCAATTACACTCCTGGGTTTATGTCAAAGGAAGTGAGAACAGTAGCTCAGTAACTTGCATGTCTGTTCATTGCAGCATTATCCACAGTAGTCAAAGTGAAACAACTTGTGTGTCCAACAAATGAATGGTTAAACAAAATGTGTTAAGTTGTATGTTTCAGTATTCAGCCATCACAAAATAGTTTTGATACATGCTGCAACATGGATGAACCTAGGAAAACATGCCAGACACAAAATGACGTAATGTATGATTCCACTTCAGTGAGCTATCTGGGCAAATTGATAGAGCCAGAAAGTAGAATGAGATATTCTAGGCTGGGCGGAGGAGGCAGTGGAAATTAACTCATAATGGTTGGTCTCCTTTGGGGTGATGAGTGAGTCTTGAAAATCATGATGGTTGTACAACATCGTAAATGTGATTAATGCCACTGAATCGTACACTTAAAAACTTAATATAGTAAATTCTGTTACATATGTATGTCCTAACAGTAAAAAATCATAAGGACACTAAAAGTAATATAGTTAATATCCTGGAGAGGCAGAAACTGACAGGTTTGCCTATGTAGTCTGTGAAAAAGCAAAACCTTTTTGAATGTTGACCAAGATGGTCATCCACCAAAGTACTGGTTCCATGGCCCCAGCACTATTTACCCTGTGATGCTTTTGCCCATTCTTACTTGTAGGAAACAGCAGTAGAGGCTGAGAACATCCCCAGAAGGTGTCCTTGGAACACAGTGGCAGATCTTCCTGTATGTGAAATTAGCCTCACAAGTTGTTTTTTGTTTTTTTTTTTCTTTTTCCTTTTCTGCAGACATGATTGTAGTAGTCACAAGTGTTTTGTTCTGGTTCCTGTATGTGAAATTAGCCTCACAAGTTGTTTTTTGTTTTTTTTTTCTTTTTCCTTTTCTGCAGACATGATTGTAGTAGTCACAAGTGTTTTGTTCTGTTTTGTTTTGTTTTTTAACATATGGAACTTGTTCTCAACCTGGAAACTTAAAACATCAATGAAGTCCACCTTCCAGGGATTTTGTTATAATTGTGCTGCGTGTAGCCTAAGCATCAGGATGATTATATGTGGCCAAGGTTGAAAACCACCAACATGGGGACATAGGTATATTAACCACCTGGGACAGAGTGATACTCCTGTTAGGGGAATTGTGAAAAATCAAATAATGGCACCCCTTACTATTGCTAGTTTTAAACAAGCTCAGACTAGGGGAACTTCTGAACTTGGACATACACTTCATG
>NW_007727512.1:65660-66801 GCF_000696425.1 Galeopterus variegatus
TTTAAAAAAAAAAAAAAAAAGTTTGTCATTCACCTTTATCATTTAACTTTGGCTATCTGCAACCTTTTGAGACTGAGCAATATTAAAATACTTACTTTATATATGAGCGAACTACCCTCTAAAAATCTACCAGCTTTCAAATTTGAGCATGCTTGCTGGGCTCCACCACCAGTTTCTGATCCTGTATGTCTGTGGTAGGACTTGAGAATTTGCCTTTCAAACAATCCGGCTGACACTTTAAAAACAAGTGAAGAAGATAACTGAATTGTATCTGAGATTTATGTCATTTGCTTTTTTAAAAAAAGTTGGGATAAATACCTTTGTCAGGTCGTTCAATGTTTTCCAGTGTTAAGTCAACTGAGAAGGGAGATAGGACAAATGCCCTTATGCTCCTGGAGTTAATTTTAATGCCACGTATTTTAGGTTTTAAATGCTAGAGAGGACTGGCTATCAGCTAAATCCAGCGGGCTGCAGCAGAGTGGCTCCCGGGGGACCTGACTCCACACGCTTAGTTTCAGAAGTGAGCGAGCATTGATGCCATCATCCAACTTCCTTTCACTTAGCCTCTGCCACCGACTCAGAACACCATTGCCGATTAGCAGTTCTGTAAAGTGAAAGCCCAATGGCACCGCCAGATGTCTCGCAGCGCCCCCCTCCCCCCAGCCCGGGTAAGGGGCACTCCTGGCCGGCCCTGGCCATCAGCCCCGCGCACGCACAGGCCTGCCCCACCTCCATCTCTTCCACCACACTTTGGCCCCGCGCTGGAGGAAAGCAGGAACATGGAAAGCATGTTCCCATATTTTAACAGAAACACTTTTCAGGTTTGTACAAAATGAAGGACATTGTAGAAAGACTAACAAAGTTTACTTGGGAAAGGCAGAAGATTCATTTTTTTGCATTAACTTGTTACACCCGATGCATTATTTTATTATAAAGAAAAATATATATTTAATGGCTCCCAATCCAGTCCTCTTTGCCTGTGCCTGGTCTCCCCAGACACTAACTACCATTTATCCAGCATACACCTTGCCATTATGCCACTACGGTTCCCGGAAGGATTCCCTCTGCTAACATAGATTGCCAAACACCTTTACTTACAACTTCCTCCTGGTCCTTTTATGGTCACCTCCTCCAGGAAGTC
>NW_007727512.1:67104-80077 GCF_000696425.1 Galeopterus variegatus
TTAACCCTTGACTTGGTGTTGTCAGCACCACGCTCAGCCAGTGAGCGAACCGGCCATCCCCTATATAGGGATCCGAACCCAGGGCCTTGGTGTTATCAGCACTGCACTCTCCCGAGTGAGCCACGGGCCGGCCCTTGAAACTATTTTTATTTATTTATTTTTTTAAAAAAAGATGACCGGTAAGGGGATCTTAACCCTTGACTTGGTGTTGTCAGCACCACGCTCAGCCAGTGAGCGCTGTGAGCGCACCGGCCATCCCTATATAGGATCCGAACCCGTGGCAGGAGTGCTACCACGCTCCCAGCGCCTCACCCTCCCCAGTGCGCCACGGGCTCAGCCCAGAAATTAGTCTTTTTTAAACTTTCCTCTGCACTTGCTGCCAGAACAGAAGTGTTCCTTAAAAATGCCTAGAAGGAATAAGTGAACATGTGCTGTCAATTCTTGATCTGCATTAAGTTCCTATGCATTTCGCAACTGCCAGCTCAGGAGGTCAAGGGCTAAATCAAAAATCCTTCTCAGAGGTTTTTCTAAATTTTATCATAAGCTGTTTCCTCTTTCCGACTGTAGCGCTCGGCTCTTAATCCTGTTTGTGACACCAACTGTAAAGCTAGGCGACCACGCCAGTTGCCGGGCTCTTTTACCTGCCCTTAATCCTGCACCGACTGGGCCAATTGTCGAGCTAGGGCTGGGTCTGGAGCTCACAGACCCCCCCAAGCCCGTTCCAGGCTGGGTCACAAACCCTTCATACGCCAGGCTGGGTCCCCAGACCCCTTACACGCAGGTCTGTGAGCTAGGTAAATGGCAAACAGGTCCTTGGAGCCATAGATTGGAAAGCATGGCAGCTTGGTGCTGCTGCGGCCACCCTAACAGTAAAGTCCAGCCAAGGTGATAGTGCAGCGCAGATGTACTAACTCCACCCACACACAACCTGCCCACAAAGAATGCACCACCCAACCTGCCCCGAGGCGAGGGGGTCCGATTAAATTACTCTATTTTCCCAACATCCACTTCTTTTACATAAATAAATGCCTCTTTCCACTGGGATGGCAGGCTACATACACATGAATCCTGAACTATGTTCAATTCCCACTAGTGTTTTTAAAACACCAAAATGGCAACGAATGACATTACCTAGGCCAAAAACCTACAGGTTTTGTCGCAAAAGGGAATTGAGTTATAGGATGCAAATGGGAAAGAGGGATTTCTTACTGCTGCTCACAATTAATTCAGCCAATATTGAGAATTACTAAGTGCCAGGCACAGAATCAGGCTGCATGTCGTCACAATCAAAGGTAAATTACAAGACTGCAAAACTTTTAAAAAACTTCCCCCAAATTTGTACCTAACAAATGCTAATATTAAAAGGGAGCATAAAAGGCTTTCAGAATAAGAATCCACTTTCTCAAAATGGTGCCTAGCACAATATCTTCATACATCATCACAGGTGTTCATTTTTAGTTGAAACATGACAACCATGTGCAAAATATTTTCAAGGGTTTTGTTAGTTTTTAAGTCTTCTTCTTTAACTAACTGGTAACGATGCACAGTGAGAAAGAGACAATTCTTGGGTCCTTTTCTAATTTTTCCTCAGAACAGCACATTTTCAATGCCAAACTTTCCTCCACATACAAAAGGGAGATGCCAAAACTCTGAATTCTCAAAATGGATCCTGCAACTAATTCCACCCCGAAGATGAAGACAATATATCCTGTAACTGGCATGAGCATGTGAGAAGGGCAACTCAGAATGAGTGGAAGAGTACGGGCATTGATATGAGACCCTATGCACTGCACCACCTGGCGTTTTTACATGTCAGTCTATCCTATTACCCCAGGAATTGATTTCCTGCTGGACTTGAGATTCAGGGATAATGTTAACTTCTTCCCTCCACCTGATTCTAAGTAAATACGATAACTAGGTGAGCACTTATTTACATTTAAAAACAAAGTCTCCAGAAAGGTGTAAAGTTTATTAACATCTTTTAAAAAAAAATGAAACACAGCTACCGACTATGGGACAGTTCCTTCCTTATTTACAAGTTTTACGTGAGCACTTATTTACATTTAAAAACAAAGTCTCCAGAAAGGTGTAAAGTTTATTAACATCTTTAAAAAAAAAATGAAACACAGCTACCGACTATGGGACAGTTCCTTCCTTATTTACAAGTTTTACTATGGGAGGCACATTTTATTCAGCATTTCAAATCAAAGGAGTACAGGTTTTTTCTAGAAATATCAGTATTTCACTCTCCAGGTAGAAGATTAATGATACATTAAGTGACTGCTCTAGTTAGAAGCAGATAAACTAATACCTTAAAAATATATTTAAAAAGGTAACTACTATGTAAACATGAATTTTCACAAAATTATTCTGTGGCTAATTCAGACAATCCGTTTGCTTAGAAAAGCTGACCTAAAAAAAAGCAACACATCAATATGTCTTCATTTAAGTACATGCTTTCAAGCTAATTTAAAAAGAAAAGTTGGGGTTGGCCAGTTAGCTCACTTGGAAGAGCGTGGTGCTGATAACAGCAAGGTCAAGGGTTCAGATCCCCATACCCTGCCAGCCTCCAAAAAAGAAAACAAAAAAGAAAAGTTGCATTAGGGTTTCCAGAGCTTTAGGAGTCCATCTTCACTGTAGGTAGCAATCAGGTTCTGATGAGGGTGATGCGCAATACCAATCACATCCTTCTCGTGAACCTGGAACAGGGAAAGCACAGGGTTAGAGTGTACAGGTCTACAACAAATCACTCTGAAGAGGCTTCCAGAGCTGGGTGGGAGGGGAGAAGAGACCTTAGGAGGCTACACATTCCAAATGGCACAGCTAAAAAAGTGACATAAGAAGAAATAAACTTTGACTGTGTAAAGCCACTGAGATTTGGGGACTGTCTGTTACAGCTGCTGGCATTGTTCATTTGTTCGTTTGTTTGGCAGATGGCCAGTACAGTGAAGCTAGGTAGTACAGACACGGAACCCTGGACCTTGGGATTATTAGCACCACACTCTAACCAACTGGGCTAACCAGCCAGTCCTTGCTGCTGGTATTAATTACTCCTTGTACTAACTCTAATAATATGGAGCTGAAAGTTTTTAAAACATCTCAATCGGTTTGATAGGATGGAGTACAAGTAATCTGCCTCCAAAAGGACAGGGGGGAAGTACTTATCTGTCCTTCTGCAACCCCAATGAGAAAGAACTGGTTAATCTAGCTAGCTAGACGAGTATGTTCCCTTCCTTCTTCTCTGCTTTATGTACACCCATTCTTTCCACCTGAAGCTGAAGGACAACTTTTCCTGATAGAGGAAGTAATTTCATACAATTATTTATGGACACTTTATTTTATTTAGTGATAAAATGCCTCCATTATGTTTTTTAAACTAAGGTTTACACTGACAGCAGTCAGTCTGGAAAAGTATGTACTTCAGAGTTCAGAAGGACACAAGCATTACCATAATTTCTTTAGATGACCTTAGTCAGTAATACTCACTGTCAAAGTTCTCTCCAGTTTGCCAGTGACTGTGCTGAAACAGTAGAGCACAAAGTCCTCTCCCACACAGTAGATCCATTCACCACGGGGAGAGAGGGCACAGCAAACAAAGTCACCACCTTCTCTTTTACCAGAGCTGAAGCTTCTGACAATCTAGAGCACGCCACACCCCAAGACAAAAACAAAACACCTGGATTAGCAGCAGCTCAGCCATATGCAGAATTTTAAACTGACATTCTTACGTTATTTTGCACTTTGGTTTACTATCATTTATAATTAGATCTTCAGTTCCATTCACATGCTAAATCCTCTTGCCTGGGAAGCATTCAATGGATAAGCTATCTAAAGTAAGTGGCAGACAGAAATTTAGAATTTATATAGCCCAAGTCACCAATCCTGCTCTTTATTGAGCCTTATTATCCTTAAGCAATTCATTACCACATATACAACAATTTTATAAATCAACATACCACTACTTCTCAATGATTTCTGGACTCATGCTCCCCAGTTTCCTCTTTCTAAGAGAAAAGATGCTCTCCCCATGCAGGATGGAACTTCATCTCCAAGACTTTGCTTGCTGTGTTTTATATAACATTAAAATCATCATAAATAAAGCTGAGGGAAACCAATCTCAAAGACTAAAAGGTTACATACTATAAGATTCCATTTTTACACCATTCTCAAAATGACAAAATTATAATGGAAAACAGATCAGTGATTGACAGAGGTTAGGGTTTGAAATTAATTAATTGGAAATTAAAAGCACAATACTATTTACATTAGCAGCCCCCCAAAAAGAATTAGTTATAAATCTAACAATACACATACAAGATTTATATGAGGAAAACTACAAAACCCTAATAAAAGATTTCAAAGAACTAAATAAGCCGAGAGATATTCCATGTTCATGAATAGGAAGACTCAATACGATCAATATGTCAGTTCCCAACTTCATCTATAGATTCAATGCAATTCCAATCAAAATCCTAAAGTTATTTTGTGGCTATCGACAAACTTATTCTAAAGTTCACATAATGGCTGGCTCGTTAGCTCAGCTGGTTACAGTGCAGTGTTATAACACCAAGATCAAGGGTTTGGATCCCCACAGCAGCCAGCAGACAAAAAAAATAATAATAATTAAATAAATAAAGTTTATAAGGAGAGGCAAAAGACCCACAATAGTCCACTCAATATTGAAGAGGAAGGACAAAGTTGGAGGACTGACACTACCCAACTTCTAGGCATATTATAAAGCTACAGTAATCAAGACAACAGTGTAGTACTGGCGAAAGAATAAAAAAAGATCAATGGAACAGAATAGAGAGCCTAAAAATAGACCCATATGAATATAGTCAAGTGATCTTTGGCAAAGGAGTGAAAGCAACACAATGAAGAAAGAACAGTCTTTTCAACAAATGGTGCTGGAACAACTGGACATGCAAAAAATGGATCTAGACACAGACCTTACACTCTTCACAATCATTAACTCAACATGGATCACAGACCTAAATATAAAATTCAAAACTTTCAAATTCCTAGAAAATAACACAGGAGAAAATCTAGGAAATCTTGGGTTTGGTGATAACTTTTTGTCAGCACTACACTCACCCAGTGAGCTAACTGGCCATCCCTGTATGGGATCCGAACTGGTGGCCTTGGTGTTATCAGTACCACACTCTCCCGAGTGAGCCACGGGCCGGCCCTTGGTGATAACTTTTTGGATACAACACCAAGGGCACAATCCATGAAAGAAGGAATGGATTGGACTTCATTAAAATTAAAAAGTTTGGCTCTGTGAGAGCCACTGTCAAGAGAATGAAAAGCCACACACTGGGAGAAAATAACTGCAAAAAACCTATTTGATAAAGGACTTATCCAAAATATACAAAGAACTCTTAAAACCCAATAGTAGGAAAACAAACAACCCAAAAGAAAAATGGATCAAAGACCTTAACAGACACTTCACATCTTATATCATTAGGAATATGTAAATTAAAACAATTAGATACCACTAGACACCTATTAAAACAGCCAATATCCAGAACACTGGCAACACCCAATGCTGGAGAGGATGTGGAGCAACAGGAGCTCTCATTCATCGCTGGTAGGAATACAAAATGATGCAGCCACTCTGGAAAGCAATCTGGCAGTTTCTTACAAAACTAAACATACTTCACCATATAATCTAGCAATCACACTACTTGGAATAAACCCAAAGGAGCTGAAATCTATGTTCACATGAAAGCCTACACACAGATGTTTATAGCAGCTTTATCCATAACTGCCAAAACTTGGAAGCAACCAAGATGTTCTTCAGTAGGTGAATGGATAAATATACTGTGGTACATCCAGACAATGGAATACTTATTATTCAGCACTAAAAAGAAATACGCTCTCAAGTGATGAAAAAATGAGGAAATTTAAATAGATGTTCTTCAGTAGGTGAATGGATAAATATACTGTGGTACATCCAGACAATGGAATATTTATTATTCAGCACTAAAAAGAAATACGCTCTCAAGTGATGAAAAAATGAGGAAATTTAAATGTATATTATTAAGTGAAAAAAGTCAATCTGAAAAAGTTACATACTGTTTGATCCCAAACATATGATTTTCTGGAAAAGGCAAAATTATGGAGATAGTAAAAAAACAAAGAAAGAAGAAAATCAGTGATGGCCAGAAGTTAGGCGAAAGGAAGGGATAAATAGGAAGAACACAGAGAATCTAATGGGGAGTAAAACTACTCTGAATGACGCTGTAACAGTGGACACATGCCATTATACATTTGTCCAAACCAATAGAATGTACACCACCAAAAGTGAGCCTTAATGTAAACTATGGCCTTTGTGTGACAATGATGTGTCAATGTTGGTTCATCAACTGTAACACATGTACCACTCTGATGGAGGATGTTAATAATGGGGAAGGCTATGTATGTGTGGGGTCAGGAGGTATATGGATAAACTGTTGTCTCCTGCTCAATTTTGTTGAAAACCTAAAACTGCTCTAAAAAATAAAGTCTGTTTTTTTAAATCTCAAAATTATAACAATGGAAAAACAGATCAGTGGTTGCTAAGGGTTAGGATTATGGGAAGGCTGTGACTCTAAAGGTGTAGCATCAGTTTCCTTGGGGTGATAAAATAGTTCTGTACTCTGATTGTGGTGTTGGTTACATGAATCTATATATGTGATGAAACCTCATAGAACTATTATATCCCTGCCTCAGAAAAAAATGAATATATAAAAACTGATGAAATCCAAATAAGGTCTTTAATTGTGTTAACAGTACTGGACCAATGTCAATTTTGCAATTTAATGATTGTACTATGTAAGATGTTATCACTGGGAGAAGCTAGAAGAGTACACAGAAATTCTCTGTACGATTTTTGCAACTTCTGTGTGAATCTACAATTAATTTTTCAAACAAAAATCTTTGAAAAGTCAAGTAGAGAACTATGAAGTGTGCTCAGTAGATGCTCTGGGCAGCTGTGGCTATTATGCAGTGGCCCAACAGATACTGCAGACCAGCCACCTCAGCCATGGGTTCTGAACTTCATCAGTTGTAGGACTCACAAGATCGACAGAAAGCATCACACACCAGCCCCTGGGTCTTATCCATGCTCAGCAGGATCCCCAAGTGTCTAGGCCAACATTCCAGTGGCACCATGACACATGCCCAGGGCTTGAGACCTCAACCTTGATGCTCTAATGCCTCAATGCTATCTCACTGTCCACAAAAGTGAGATTCCTTAGGAAGTTGCAGGTGTCCTGATTACAAATACACATCATAAGGACACTACTGCCTTTCTCCTATTAGTGTTCCGCTTTTGGATCATGTGGTAACTAGGAGATGTCCCAAGTTGGTAATCCACACCACACTGTATCTCCCTAACTTAGACAAAGATTGTTATCTGAAAATCTTCAATGAGGTTCTGAAGGAGGCTTAAAGACAGATCAGAGCCTCAATTATCCAAAAGATGAAGAAATAGCACAAAATACAAACAGCCAGGGAAAAGCAGATAGCTTTTGAACCACCAAAGAGATTTTTTAGAGCTATAGTTTAAATAAGTGTCTGAAAATAAATACATTTTATACAGTTTCCAGAGTGGTGAACCCATATTTGGATACTGGCAGAGCCAGGACCAGGACATGCTGATTTGCAAATGGCCCACAGGCCCTGTGCGAAGGTACTTTCTGGATACTCACCTGCCCCTGCATGTTCATGATGACCACTGTGTTTGATCTGTTGCACACCACAAAGTGCTCTGGATTTTTAGGAAGGAGGATCACACTGTTAACAGTAATGTCTGTCCCCGCAGTGCTGCCCAGGGATTTAAAGGTATTTGAACATTCTGTGGTCTTCATATTCCAGATCTACCACATAAAAATTTAAGGCATAAACATTTTAGAGGGTATAAGAATTTCTAAAACCTTAGGGTTTAAAAAAATTAAATATTAGGTTACTAAAAAAGAGTAAAACGGACTTAGAAAAAAAACTTCTTACTAGATTTTAGGTCTAATCAAATACCTAGCGTTGCCATATATATAGTAAGCACTCATCTATTTGTTGATTAATTGGCATAAACAAAATAAAAGTCATAAACTAAATAATAAAAACCTTTTAAAATCTATAATCTTTTCTTACACACTTTTCCTTAGCTAACAGAGCTACCTATCTTTAAAATTAGTTATGTGTCAACACTGCTACCATCATAAACAACCAGAAGCTACCCTTGTCTGAACATCAAAACCAAATGAGGGCCTTTTAGCTTGGGACCCTTCCTGAGATTCTGATTCAGTAGGTCTGGAGTGAGGCACAGACATGGACCTTTTTAAAAAGTTCCACAAATGATTCTAATAGCTTGTACTGATAAAGACTAAAAAGTCACAATGTTAGCACACACACATAAGGATCCATACCTTCCTGAGATTCTGATTCAGTAGGTCTGGAGTGAGGCACAGACATGGACCTTTTTAAAAGGTTCCACAATGATTCTAATGTATAGCTTGTACTGATAAAGACTAAAAAGTCACAATGTTAGCACACACACATAAGGATCCATAAAGTGAAAGCCCATCATGGCCACTTGTATTACTTCTCTCAGTCCAACACCCCTTCTGGTAATAGTTCTCCACCTAATGCTTTTCATCTTGTCCTTCTGGGTTCTTATGAACTAAAGTGATTAAATCAGACAACAGAGAAGTCTGAGATGTGCTTTAAGAAGGGATGAACCAAAAGGTCAGTGAGATGCTTTACCTCACTCAGTGCAGAACTATGGGAAAGACCACAAAATAAAGAGGCCTAGACAATCCACTTCCCAATGGCATTTACAAGTTGTGAGACCCATATGCACAGTACAAAGAGGGCAAATCCCATGACTAATGTACTAAGAGTTGTGTGTGTTTCCCCGTCCATCCCAAGGGAGAGTATATCTCTTGCCTTCAGGTTTCTGGTTCAATTCCCAACCAAAAGCAATTTCAGAGAGTGGTCTGACTTTTAGGTTTTCATGTTAAAATTTCTAGATCTCTGTCACAAAACACTCACTTATATTAATCAATTTAATATAAGCAGGTCCAGAAAGTAAATGGAGTGTCTCAAAGATCTCCAGCAATTTTCTATTTGGGTTTCTCATATCTTTCCTAGGAAATGAGACCCTCTCTTCAAATAACTAAATCTTTTAAGGTAGTGAAGATCCATTACTTACAGTTTTTTTTTTTTGATAAAAGGATTGGAAGGTTTATTCATATTACCAGTACTCAACTAAATGTCTAACCAAGCAAAGAAACAAAGAGAAAAAAGGAGCAGTGGGGTCCAGTTTACCCTAGTCCCAGTTGGCAGGGCCAATCTATTCCACTGGCAGTAATTGATAAAAGCAGTTCTCCCCACTGTTTTCAGCATAAAGAAGAAAAGTATCGACTAGATTTAAATCAGAAAAACAAAGCATAGCCAGGAGCCCTGCAGGGGACACCTACATAGTAGTGGATACAATCCAACTAAACAGAAGAGGGCTCAGAAAATCAGAGACAGGTAAAGAGAATAAGGCATTGCCTTATCAGAATTTAGGCCAGGGACTCCAGGAGAGATCTACCAGCAGCAGAGACGTGGGAGTAAAATAGCCCCAGTGGCCACTTGCTTCTTGCGGCTAGAATCTTCTCTGGTGCCCAAAGCTTTCCAATTTTTGCCAGTGATTAAATTAGGCTCTAAGATTCCAAAATCATAAAAATGAACAATGTACCCAGCAGTACAGGAAGCAATACTTTATTAAGAGGAGACAGACTTATGCATAAGGGGGGCAGCAACAGTAAAGCTAGCCCCCAAATAACTAAATCTTTTAAGGTAGTGAAGATCCATTACTTACAGCTGAGAGCTGAGGGCAGTAAATAAGTATCTAAGAGAGGGCTTAATTCTACTCTACACCTCTTCTACTACTCTATACATGCTGTTACGAAGGCCCTATATTCGGGGACCAGGGGTGGGGTGAGGCTGTGCAACAAAAAAGAGATCTATTTGGCCACTGAGCCCTTTTGTCAATCTGACTATTAGGCGATGGGCCATACCTACAGCAAGACAGATTTAACCACTATGTGTATCTGTAAATGAGGGATGACTTAAGTTTAGGACTCCACAAACTGAATCGTACAGATTTGAGATTTTGGGTCTCTAGGCCACAATGGGGATTACCCACAGAATATTACTGTTGCCTTATACTCACTTCAGTTATGGTTAAAATAGGTGGTAAAGAAGGTTACTCCACCACAATCACATTAGCACCACTGAAAATTCCTCAAAGGACAAAGATGGGACAGACATCCCAAAATAAACCAGTAGCAAATACTTAACCTTTACAGTGCCATCAGAGGATGCACTAATAATATAATGTCCATCTTGTGTAAATGTTGCTTCGTTAACAAAGGAGGAGTGGCCACGAAATTCCTTCAGGGTTTTCCCAGATTTTAAACCATGAATTCTATCACAAATGAAAGCAAATAAAAAGAACAATTAATATGGTACATATTATGGTTGGGATCAAGTGTGGAATGCATTTGAGATGAATTATAGAAGCTCATGTTATAATATTAAGTGAAGAAAAAGGACTATGCAATTGTGTATGCATATAATTTTCATTATATCAAACGATGAAATAAAACCAAAACAAAAGCTTTGCACAGAACAAGACTGGATGAAAATACGCCAGTAATAACACAAGCTTCAGTTCAGGGATGGACCTCTAAAAAACTAGTTAGCGAGAGATTCAGAATCAGCAAGTCTCAGCTGGGTCCCAGGAACCCGTAATAGACCTTCTAAGGTCATTAGGATTAAGGTGGGTCCACAGACCACACTTTGAGAAACATGATACACTGCTATAATCCCTTTCTAATCTCTTCTGGGTAAAAACTTCAAATGAACTGAAGAACAGCACTATATCGCTATACTTTGGGGAAACAGGGTCTCATGTACCCTCACTCTCTGTATCACACCGTCTTGGTGAAAGCATAAAGAATCACTAGTACCTCCCTCCAGAGCCACCTTATATCAAAACCCAAGTGAGGGCAGTTTGGGATTCTTACTTACCTAATTGTCTGGTCAAAAGAGGCACTAAGGATCTGACTGCTATCCTTAGAAAAGCTTAGACAGGTGACACCTTTACTGTGTGCCCTTTCAAATCTCCTTAAACACTGTCCACTCTGAATCTTCCATACCTTTATTAAAAAAAAGATAATAAAAAGTTGTAGAGTGTCCCACTAGAGCCCACAGAGCCAAGTAAGATGCAATGCTCCCTAATGTACTGAAACAGCATTAAAAATGCATGCTAATAGCTGAACATGATATGTCTGGTCCACACAGTACAACGATAGTTGAATCTTTTGACACTTAAGACTCTTTCCTTATAAATTAAAACAAAAATTTAGATCTAAGTTCACTTAGCAGAGACTATTTCTGTATTTTACCTAGCTCAGGGTGTATACCAGCAATTAAATACAAACCACAGCTAATCATCTGTAGACCACCCCCCCAATCAAAGTACAAAACAGCATATACAATAAGCCAGGGTGGTACAACAGAAAGGGCACGAGCAGATCTGGACGGAAGTCCCAGATCACTTACCAACAGTGTGATCTTAAACACATTATTGGATCATCCAAGCAGAATTATTAATAGGATTAAACAAGGAAAAGTAAAGTGATTAGCATAAAGTTGATGCTCAACAGAAACTATTAGCTATTATGCTGTTTAGCATGTGTAGAACACCACCCCATTACAGAAGTCTCACAAAGTCTGCAAACAAGAGCTCATGTCACTAATCCATACCTTGATTTTCCCATCTTGAGCCCCAGTTGCTAACATTTCTGTATCTCTGCTGAAACACATGCAGAGGACAGCATCATCCATCATCATAAAGTTATCCTGGGCCTGGTACTTAAGATCCTAAAGGAAGCAAGAGTTAGCAGTTATCAAAATACAACAAAAGCCAAGGCCCCAGTAGCCCCCGATCTATACAACCCACTAAAAGCAGCAGAATGGATTGTGCCTACCACTAACCTCCAAAGCAAACAGAAGTGCCTGCATATGTGTTCCTAATGAACAACTGATATAGCTGAGAGTAAATAATTGTACAGAATTCAAATTAGTATTGTAAATAATGCCAACATTAATACCCTAGACCTTTTGCTTACTGATATTTTCTAGGCAAAATTTCTCTACAGTTTCATATTTTACATCTTTAATAATTATGAATTTATTTATTTCAGAGTATGATGTGAGAAACTAATATTTTTCCAAATTGTCTGCTACTTTTCCTAAAGCCATATTAACTAATCTATTTGTAATGCTTCTTTTATCATCCATTATTGTTCAAATGGAATTATCTTTTTTTTCTAATTATAAAGTGAGACTGCTTCATGATTAAAAAACTTAAACAACAAAAAAACCCCACAAACTATACCAAAATATAGAAAGCAGAATGTGATATCACTCATAAATTCTACCCATGGAGTAGAATTTAGTACTCTATGATAAAAATTAAATTTTAAATCAGTGGATAAAAGATAGTCAATAAATAACTATTTAGAAGAAAAATTAAGTTAGATGTACACCAACTTTATTCCCCTAAACAAATTCCAGATGGATCAAAAGTTAAACATAAAATTAAACACAAAAGCACTAGAAGAAATTGTGGGAGAAAAGATGGATAAATCTGATACAAAAAAAAAAAAAAAGTCTAAGTCTATAAAGTAAAACATATATGCAAAGTCAAAAGATGAAAGTCAAAATTGAAAAGTATTTGCAGTGTATATTGTAAAGGATGATTTCCTTTATAATCAATAAAAATCAATAAAAAACAATATGATAGAAAAATGGGCAAAGGATATTAACAGACTTCACAGAGCAGGAAATATTGGTGGCTTTTCATATATAAAAAGATGTTCAACTTCATTTATAATAAGAGAAATACAATTAGTACTACAATTACATTAGACTGGAA
>NW_007727512.1:80732-119811 GCF_000696425.1 Galeopterus variegatus
AACAATCTTAAATCAAGTGACTGTTTAAATATACCATGGTTCAATCCACACAGTGGAATAAAATACAGCAAAGATCTCCAAGATATACTATAAAGGGAAAACTAAGGAGCATAATAGAGTACATATTATGCTACCATCTGTATAAAAAAATCTGAAAAGGATACATAATAAGTAATGACTTGCACTAACAGAATATTCCAGGAAAGTTACATAAGGAACTGGGAACCCTGGCTGGCCCAAGAAAGGGAACTGACGGGCTAAGGGACAAGGGGGGTGAGGGGTGGGGAGGAACAAAATTCTTTACTTAAACAACTTTTTCTATTTTTTTCTTGTTGTATCAGATGTATATATTACTCATGCAAAAAATAAATTTAATTTGTAAAAATAAGTAATAAAAAAGATATAAAGATCCTTCCTTGGTTAATAATAAATTCAGAATTTAATTTAAAATAATTTTAGGGCTGACNAAGATCCTTCCTTGGTTAATAATAAATTCAGAATTTAATTTAAAATAATTTTAGGGCTGACTCCATGGCGCACTCGGGAGAGTGCGGCACTGGGAGCGCAGCAGTGCTACCGCTGCGGGTTCAGATCCTATATAGGGATGGCCGGAGTGAGCGCACGGTGCGGCCGGTCACAAAAAAGACAAATAAATAAATAAATAAATAAAATAATTTTAAATAGGTTTTTAAATCACAAAAGTAATACATGTTCATTACACACATATCTTTCCTCAACTAATCTGACTTAGAGATAAGGCATAGATAAGTAATTCAAAGTCAGTAATTCTNGGAGCGCTGCCATGCTCCCAAGCGGCGCACTGTAGCAGTGCGCCACCGGGCCGGCCCCCACATGTGATTTCTGACCATACTTAATATGCCTGCTCAGCTATGCAGGAAACTTTTCTTCTTCCATGTCCTTAACAGCTGCTTTGCCTCGAAACAAATCTATGGTCATACCAGGAAGAAGCAACCCTTGGTGCTGCTGCCACTTCAGTGCCTGTCCCAGTGATACCATGAGATGAGATGGAGGCACCACACTGACTTCCCCAGCTAAGGCCTGGACAATTGCTGCTCTTCTCTTTGCTACTTCCATCTGGATATGCCTCACGAGGATCAAAATAAGACCTGGCCAAGAGGTTCTCCAGATGAATATACCACTCTGGCTGCGTTTGTTTTAACATGATCATGGGGTCAGTCTGTCTCAGAAATGACCTGGCAGCACCCAACTGACAGAGCCCTATCAATTCCAGAACAACTTGTTCATAGAGGTCAATGAGGGTTTTGTCTGGCAATTTCAGAGATTGTATAGCCTGTAAAATGGTATCCCAATGGCCACTATTAATGTCAGCCACAAAACTCTCAATGCTGTCCACAGTATTCAGAGACACAGTAGTCTCCTCCTGTAAGGTAGCTAATGCCCGATGTAAACTATTCTCCTTCAGGTACTGCATGATGAGGCAGATCACATCCGAAGATTCGATTTTGATTGACAGTGATATCTTGCTGTGGACCCAGGCCCTTCTCCACTCCTCAGGAGTTTCATTGTTGCTTTTTGGAGCATGCTGTTCCCTGGATCTGGTCTTTCTGCAAAATAAGCTTAAGCATATACATCTAAGAGCAATAAATAATGCTGGTTGCTTGGGCCTCAGCACAATGCCTTACATTCCCGTAGCTCAGATTCCCCTTCCCTGTGTTGGTCCCAATATTATAATTACTTGCTTCTTCAGCATAAACTAGCCTATTCTGATTGGCACGGAAATCACCACATTAATTTTTACCAAGAATTATAAGAAGTAAATATAGCAAAAGTATTTGAAAATGCATTTCTTATATAGGGAAACTAAAGTTTTGGAAAAGGTCACTCCCACTCAGTCAAAAGATATAAAGCACATGGGCCGAGCCCGTGGCGCACTCGGGAGAGTGTGGCGCTCCCGCCGTGGGTTCAGATCCTATATAGTGATGGCCCCTGTGCTCACTGGCTGAGCGCAGTGTGGCCGGTCTCAAAAAAAAAGGACAAAAAAAAAAAGATATAAAGCACATTAATTTTCAGTCTAACACCCAGTTTTTCTCTCTTTTTCTAAAATGCAAATTTGAGTTTTAGTTTTTCTTAACAGCAAAAAACCCACAAAAAACAAAAAACTAAATTTTAAACTTTTTTATTTTGCAGTGCTTAGAAGAAAATTTATATTTGTAAACACCTATATTAAAAATAAGAAAAATCTTGGGCTGGCCTGTGGCTCACTCAGGAGAGTGTGGTGATACCACCAAGGCCACAGGTTAGGATCCCTATATAGGGACAGCCGGTTAGCTCGCTTGGGAGAGCGTGGTGCTGACAACACCAAGTCAAGGGTTAAGATCCCCTTAACAGTCATCTTTGGAAAAGAAAAAAAAAAGAAAAGAAAAATCTCAAATCAGCAATGTAAACTTTTACCTTAAGAAAACAGAAAAAGAAGAGCAAACTAAACCAAAATGAAATATACGTAGGAAATAAAGATTAGAATAGAAAAACACAAAACAGAATTTAAAAGCATTAGAGAAAATCAACAAAACTAAAAGTTGATTCTTTAAAAAGATCAACAAAATTTGCAAACCTTTATCTAGATTGATCAAGAAAAAAAGAGAGGAGACTGCAATTACTAAAATCAGAAATAAAGCAGGGGCAAGGTACGGCCATTGCTGCTTCTATTACTCTGGAGCAGGCTTTGAGGAGAGAGATGTCCTCTTCTTTTCCAGGTCTCTGCAGGTGACTCTCCTTGTGTCATGTAGTCCAGTGTCTGGCACGATGCCTGCACGGTGGCTGTGGCTACTGCTGTGGTGTAGAGCCCCTTTTGCAGCAGTGTGGCAGTGGTTGTGGTGGGCCACCCACGTGGAAGTGGCATTTTCTGCGTGCTCCTTGCCTGCTTCCTGGTGGGGTTTGCTGCCCTCGGCGTGCTCTGTTTCTTGCTTGCTTTCAGGTGGGGGGGAGGGGGGCAGGGAGAGAGGAGTGTGGGGCTGCCCTCGGCTTCTGCCTAGGAACCCCAGCGTGCTCTGTTTCTTGCCTGCCTCAGGGCGGGGGACAGGGGTGCTGCCCTTGGGCTCCTACCTAGGACCCGGGTGAGCTCTGCTGTTTGCCTGCTTCCAGGTGGTGAGGGGGCTGCCCTCAACTCTAGCCTAGGATCCCAGTTATGTTCTCCAAACCCAATATTTCAAAAAATTGACTGCTAGTAATTTTCTCTCTACAGAAAGATTCATAATAAGATTTTTTTTTTTGGCAGCTGGCCAGTAGAGGGATCTGAACCCCGGATCTTGGAGTTGTAACAACGTGCTCTAACCAACTGACCACGCATAATAGGATTCTTGAGAGTAGTAAAAAATTCCTCTTAACTGAAATAAGATTTGATTTTTTTGGCAGCTTGCCCATAGGGGGGCAAACCCCAACCTTGGGTGGTAATACAGTGTTATAACCAATTGAGCTAATCAGCCAGCCCAAGTTAAGCACTTTAAAATGCCAAAAAATGAGTTGACTTATGAAACTTTGATTTGTATTCTCAGGAAATCATATGTAAAGTGACGTATGCCTATAAGCATATTTTAGAGAAAAGGAGTTATGAGAGGGCCGATTTCTAGTTTGGAGTACAGCAGGTGGAGGAGTCAAGAGATCATGACCCCTTAAAGAGTCCATCTCCAGGTTTAGCCCCAAAGCACTAGTCTCTGAACCCTTCTTTCTATTTGCAGTAAATGTCCTTTCTGCCCCCTGCAGGACCAATTCAGTTCTGAGAGAGTTGTTGTTCTAGGTAAAGCTGAGTCTATTCTGTGTGTTTATTTGTTCACTCATTCAACAGTGACTTACTAAGCACCTTCTATGAGCCTGTGCTAAGCTCTAGATATAACCATGAGCAAAACCTAAGGCCATGGATCCTGCTTCCAGGAAGCCATGGGCTAGCAGGGAGACACATAAACCAGGATCTGGCTTGGAAGGGTCAGGAAAATCCTCACAGAGATAGCAAACTCTTCCAGAGGAGAGGGAGAGGAGAGGAGAGGGGTCAAGTTTCACAGGCAGAGGCCACAGCAGGCAATGTGCAGAGAGGTCTGGAAGGGCTAGAGGGGGAAGGCGAGGGAAATGAAAGGAGTTCAAAGTGTGGAGTAGAGAATGCATGGCCGAGAAAAATCATGCACTTGGTAGTTGCTGCCGTTTACTTGCTCTCTAAGATGCATAGCTTTTCTCCTTCACCCACCCGCCCCTTTTAAAAGAGAACAGAATGTAATTTAGAAGAATCAAATTTTATTTCATGAATTCGCCTACCTGGTTGAAAATATTCACAAAGGACGTGATCATTCACGTTCATACACAAGAGAAAGTTTGCTGAATATAAAATGCTCCTTTACCCATCCAACCCACTGCCAGGGATGGTGAAGTGCTTGCCTAGTCTATTGTGGGGCTTCAGTCCTCATGAATGTTGAACAGTTTGGCTACTTCATTGAGATCTTCATGTTGCTCACCATCCTTGATGATCTGAGGGAGAGAGTAACAATAGGTCTCTAACTCACTCCATGTGCGATGGTCAGGCCAGGCCCACACAATCGGGCTGCCTAGGCCAGACCCACATCACACTGGGAGGGAGTTGTGGGAACAGCTTTCTACTAACCCAAAATAAGCAGCTTGCCAACTCCCAGGCCACCCAGCTAAGTCCCAAGTAAAAAAGAAATGTTCTTGAGCCAAGGCTATACCTTTGTTCTGCTTAGGCATAATTTGACCTGGGTGGACAATGCATCTCAGGGTACCTGATGAAGCCACAGGAGTGTTTTCTGACCCACACTTCCCATCTTCCTCTAAGAGCTCTGACAGGCACCTACCTTCCTTGCTATTGGCATTCGGTTAAAGACGTTCCATAGCACGATCCCCACCACCACTCTGTCCCGGAGATAGAAGATGACACCTTTGCCGTAGTCTTCCCCTGGAACGGGGGCCTGTGGGACTGCAGGGGTGCTCGCAGGGATAGTGATTTCTGAGGCTTCAGACTCTGTTTCACTCTCTGATCGGATACCAGTCCCTGTGGCCAATCCCCCAAACAAACAAATATACAAAATCAAAGCTTCAGTTATTATGAGCTTGGGAAATTCTAGAAGGCAAGTGTCTTCCAAGACCTCCTTCAAGCTGCTTCTAGATGATTTTTCTATGCCCCCTCGGTAAATCCTGGCGTTTTCCAACCTCTCTCCACTGACAAAGCCAAGGAAAATTCTTCCTTGCCAGCTCTCAGGCACAGGGTCAGTCTGACCCACAACTTCCCTCCCTTACTATCTCATTTTATCTCACTTTACACTATGGATATTTCCTGGTATCTGGATTTCTTCAAACTGCAGAAGACTTACTCTTGCCCTCTAAGAAACATTCTAGAGCTGCATGGTCCAGTACAGTAGCCACTATCCCTATATGGCTATTTAAATGAAAATTATTTCAAATTAAATAAAATGTTAAATTCAGTTCCTTATTTGCATTTGCCACATTTCAAGTGCTCAATAGCCACATGTGGCTAGTGGCTACTTTACTGGACAGAGATAGAACATTTCCATCATAACAGAAAGTTCTATTGGACAGTGCTGCTAGAAGGATACTTTAGTCAAAGAAGGAAGCACTTTTCATGTGGAAAAACCATATTGGAAGCATTTCTTCCTAGAATTAGAAGGTAAAGGAGGAGAATGGCAACATGAGAAGGGGGTCTCCTGAGAAAACACCAGGCTCCAAATAATACTGCCCAGTGGACATAGCAGTGACCGGGAGTTTATAAGTATTTGGGTCCCTCTCCTGGATTCACTTACCAGGAGAGATCAGAATTAAGGAGTATGGAATATACGTGAATTACACAGGAAAAGGACCTACGTATCCATATGTCTTGCTTTCTCCTTAAACAGCAGCTTGCCCTTGAAACACCTCTGGCAAAAGGACGCAGAGGTTAAATAACTTGAGCCAAGGTCATGGAATAAGGCCTAGGAGTTAAATAAAAGAGACATGTGTAGGAGAGAAGTCCATTCCAAGAGGTGCCTCCCATCTAAAGAAAACCTGGCATTAAGATCTGACAAATGGAATTAGAGGCAGCCCAAGAACTACTCAGCCCAGTTCTTTGCTACCCAGGACCCACAGAAGAAAGCAGGTCCTAAAGTAAGGTTCACCTGGTGCTTGAGATTAGCATGAAGCCTCCCCCGTCCAAAAAAAAGGAGAAAAGAAAAAAACCAAAAACAAAACCTAAAAAGTTCAAGTTTTCTTCATCACAGTTCTTCCTATCTCCTAGAGACAAACAAAATGACAGTCATTGAGCTAGCCACTGTCCACTGTCTAGGACGGACACTCACGATATTTGAGTATATGCTTTGACCAAGATACCTGATTTTGCCAGATCTCAGACCACTAAAGAGTGAAGACTTTAGGTTTGGTTTCTTTTAAAACACAACATGAAGAGAGGCTTTCACTGACAGCTCCCTCTGGCCAATACAGCAACTCCTTGTTCAGGCGATTTTGGACCACTGCTTCTCAACACTCTTCCAAGAGAAGTGGTTAGGCTTCCTTACCTGACTGCTCTGTGGCAGATTTTGGGTTGTCTTGTGCAGTTGCTTTTGCAAAAACACCAACTGTGGGTAAACTACTATCCACAAGACCAATAGCTTCGTAGCCAACATCAGGGCCCAAATCACTCCTAAAGAAGAAGAAAGGTTTTCTGTCAAGGGACTGTAAGGAATGACACAGAAGAACATATTCTCCATGACACCATACTCTCATGCCAACCAAAGAACTTAGTAGGTGTAACAACAATAGAAATGCCAAGCTGATCTGTTGCCACTAGGGCATCTGGGGACAATCACGAGAAAGCAGGATTATCTCAAACAGCTCTTATTTTTCCTTAAGAAGCCATTATACATATCACGTATCCATACAATGATCTAAACTTTTATGCCATGCCACATTTGGGGAGTGATGGGTTCCCCATTTTTGCTATTGGCTACCTTCTTTTAACTTGTCCTAACTGGTTTTGAAGCTGTAAAGAGTGTTCTAATTATGGAATTCAGAATTTAAGATGTTTTATGGTTTCACTGACCTTCAGTATTTCCCTATAGCTGTCATTTTTCAAGACTGAAATGCTTTCTATAAAATGGCACCTTCATCCACTTGGTCATTTTATTTTGATTGCTCTTGGAAACTTTCCCTATCATCATCATACCTTTTTTAATATGCTAGGAACTTCACAGAATATTTGAATCAGACAATTACCAGGTTGTTTGTAACAATCTAGGATACTCTAGCTGTTTTGTTTCTGGTGCTCTACATTTTGTTATCTTCTTGGCTGCAGTAGCTCAGTGGACTGGTGCCTTCAGGGAACAGTCTACAATGACTCTTGGGAATCTGCTCCTAGGACCTAACTGATCATTGTAAAGTTATGGACTATTTTTTTTTTTTCCTTTTTGTCTTTTTTTGTGACCGGCAATGGATCGCAACCCTCAGTGTTGCTCCCGCACCTCGCTCAGCCAGTGAGCGGCCGGTCTGTATGTGGGATCCGAACCCTCGGCGGGAACGCTGCCGCGCTTCCCAAGCGGCGCACTGTAGCAGTGCGCCACCGGGCCGGCCCTGGACTATTTTTTCCTAATTGTATCATCTTGTATGTGTTGACCCTGAAATTCATCTGTTATTTTTTTGCTGCTCACTCATAAAATTGTGCGTAACTGTCCTAAAATGTACTTCTATCAGCTGAGAATATCCCCAACAGAAACCACTTAGAAGCTTCTGAAACCTTGAAGTTCTTTTTATGTATCCCATCTTTCAAATAAACAAGATGAAACTGTGTCAAATAGGACCAGCCCTAGTATTCAGGAATGTCCACTGCCAACCCTTCTTCATCCAATGAACTACCTACATATACCTGACTTTGAACTGCTGATCTTAAGGGTTACATATGAGGGGGCTGCCTTTTGTTCATTATGTTGGGCTTGTTAGGGTTACTAGTAAAGAACAAATTAAAATATACTGCTGTCTATACCTAAGAGCAAACTTTGTACCACCCACTGTAGCTCAAACTCTGGGCTATTTTGCCAGAAGTGCCGGTGCTATCTCCATTCATTCACATAGTCTAACTTATGCCAAACAGGACACTTTTACCAGATGGCCACTTGGGAATAGAATGTGTGGACATGAGATGGAATTGTTTCTCCTCTATATGAAGCTAACTGGCCCACAAGAAAACCAAACCATAATCCTGTGTTATGATCCTATGAATACTGAGTTCTAACCAGTTGAGTCCCCAAGGCACACAACTATTACCAGAACATTGACTGATGCCAGTATGGTTTAGCAGCTCCAGTCATATTTTCTCCAGCCAACCTTCCGCTCACAACAGCGTGATCATGGTGCTCTACCCGCCTCCTACCCAGCTTTATATCGTAGAAGCATGCAGCATCTCCTGCCTTTGGAAACAAATACATAACATGAACACATGATAAAAAAGCAAGCAAAAGACAGAATATGAACTTTGGGGGCTCAAAGAAACCTTGCAATGTTAACTAATTAATGTTTTCCAACTATAGGACAGAATCATACCTAAACTATCAAAAACAGTTGAGATTTCATTTTTAAAAGACTATTCTGTTTCCACAAAGCTAACCTAAATCTTCTATGCTTCAGTTTACTTACGCCTATTTCTTCTCATTCTATCCTAGTGGACAGGATATCTGATAACCATGATTTGCAGAATACTCTTCTACATGTGGAAACCAGTTTTTCCATGTGACTGCCTCTCACCTAGAAATCTTTTCCACCATAAGATTTTTTGGTTTTGGTCATTCAGTATTCATTCGTTTATTCATTCATTCAACAAATATTTAGGGAGTACTTACGTACAAAAGCATTATGCTGCCTGGGTTGCTGAGACAAAACTGACATGAACTTCACCTACAAGGTGTGTATAACCTAGTACAGGAAGATGCAGTACTGTTTGTCACTACAGTGCAATGTAAACAAGTAATGTGCCATATGAGAGGTACAGATTAAACGAGCTAAGTGTTTCAAGATGAGGGAGAGAACCCCCACCTGGAGGTGAAGAGAGCCACCTTCATAAAGGATGTGGTATTTCAGCTCTCTAACCCTTTGTTCATCTTTGTGGCTGTTCAGACTTCTCCAAAGCAAACTGAAAATCAAACAAGTGAGCAATAGCAAAGTAAACTATGAAATCCACTTATAACTATGAATATTATAAAGTCAAACTGTTTACAGAGTCTGAGGCAACATGAAAAATGCTTACATTTATGATGTTAAGTGAAAAAGAGCAGAATAGAAATGTTTATATATAGAATGCTCATCACAACCATGTAAGACAAAGAAAAAAATGTGTGCATGAAACAAAGGAAAGGAAATACACCAAAATATTAATGGTTGCTGCAAGTGATTTTCACTGTTCTCCTTGTCTGTGTCTTCTACATTGGGCACACGTTACTTTTATAACAGGTTAAAAAAAAATCCAGTACATTTTATCTTTAAAAAAAAAAACAACAACAAACCAAACAAAAAACCCACCAAGTTTTAAAGGGGGAAAAAAATCCTTCCAAGGCTCCTATGTCCTTAGCTGCAGAGTTCATAATCAAACACAATACACTTGTAATGATCTAGCAATGGGGAAATTACCTCATGGTTCCTACATACTATAGTCTTATTTCATAATAAATTTTTAAAACAGCTAAAAATAGTATTTAAGGAAAATGAAAACAGAGTAATTTTCCTTTCCAGGGAACATGTTATAAAATTGCTTCATCCTCCATTCCCTGGACTCATGTTTGAGCAAAGAGAATAGCAGATCCGTCTAAGACCTGTGCATGTGCCCGCCAAGGGTTATGCCAATGGCTGCTGTCAACGAGCAGAACTGGAAGGGCTGTACTCCTGTAGGCATGCACACTGTTCATTTCATCTCCCATTAGCTTGCAGATGAGCCACACCTGATTTTCTTTTTTTCTTTTTTTTTTTGTCTTTTGTCTTTTTCCGTGTCCGGCAACGGATCGCAACCCTCAGTGTTGCCCCCATACCGGACCGGGGACTGGCAACGGGATCGCAACCCTCGGCGTTGCTCCCGCGCCTCGCTCAGCCAGTGAGCGGGAACCGGTCTGTATGTGGGATCCGAACCCTCGGGCGGGAGCACCGCCGCGCTTCCCAAGCGGCGCACTATCCAGTGCGCCACCGGGCCGGCCCACACCTGATTTTCTAAATCAAGCAGTTCACAAGTTTCTATTCTCTACCCTCAACTTCCAAACATTCTAACCCTATCTGATTAGGTTGTCGATGAGCTTTAGCACACCATCAGCAGACTTGCTCACAGGCTGGGGACAATGAATTGTGCCTACTCACACTGTAGCACACTTACCACCCAGATGTTAGAGCGTGCTTGTAGCTCTGCATTTACCCGGAAGCCCCCAAAATCTGAGTCTATTTCTAGTCCACCAGTCTTGGCCAACTCAACATTGGGCTCCAGGCCCACAGCAGCTACTATGTGGTCAGTTTCTACCTGAGGCAAAAAAGAAATAATTCAGTCAAATACCATAGTTTCCACTCATGCCTACAGACATAACAAATGCACATCAAGCCATCGAGAATTGGAGTTTTAAAAAATCAAAGGTTAACTTACCTCTAATAATAGATTTTAAGTTCTATTTCATAGACCCTGCCTGTCCCCCACTCACACATACCCCATATCACCTGTACAGAAATCTGCCACCCTTGTGAGGACTCAAAAATCTGTGATACAGATAGGAAGGGGCTAAAGGAAAGTGGTTCATAGGTGCCTGCTCTGGGTCTCATCATTCTCTGTTTTAATGGGGGCCAGTTAATTCAGAAAATTATGACAGGTTAATGGTGGCTGCCAAGAAAACTAATCTACCAGTGTCGAGTGAAGGAGTAAGAATGAGGGAAGGGGAGAGGAAAGCTGGAAGGTCTCCCGGCAGCTGGTCTTCCCCTACTTACCTTCCTGCCATCTGTCAGCTTGATGAGTAACCTGCCACTGCTGACTCCAACTGATTGCACAATAGCATTGGGCATCACCAGAACCCCTTCTGTAAAGGCAAATAAGACCCGAGGCTGAGCCCATGAGCCCATCAGGAGAAGTAGGGAAGATGACCAGAGGCCTCCCCCATAGTAAAACCAATAATCATCAGTACATAGGCAGTGTGGAGAGCCATGAGAACCTGTACCCACAGTTCATTTTTAGCACTTCCGGGAATTTGGTGCATCACATTCAGAACACAAAGATGAACTTGGCTGACTGGAGGATGATGAAAACATTACAACTGCCAGGTGAACAGGGCTTATGTCAAGGGGGTTCCCAAAGAAGATATAACTGCCTTAGGCCACATGCAAAGGAAACAGAGTGGCAGCATATGGAAATAGTCTCTTTACCTCGTCTGACTTTTTCCATGGTCCAGTTGCTGAGGTATTCAGGGAGGACCTTTCCCATATTTCCCTTCTCAGGGAAGAGTTGAATCACTTCTGTGCCCAAGGCTCGAGCTAGGAAGAAGAAATGGAGCAGTTACAGTAGGAGGCAAAAGCCAATCCTAGAAAGACAGGAAGAGAAGTAAAGGAGCACTATGCAGCCCTTACTAAACACTAGGCAAAGGTGCAGTACAAGCCAGAGCTTTCACTTGTGGGCACAAGGGCTTTGGTGCTCAAGTTCATTCATAAGGCAAATACAAGTGCCAGAACTGCTGTCCCTGGATTAAGCTACAGATTGAATTCAGTGCACTTCCACACTTGCAGTCACCTCAGGCTTACACAAGCGCTTCACAACCTCTGAATAGGAAGCATCCTCCTGAGAAGATGCCCTGATTTTACCTAGCTGAAAAATAATATTAAGATAAATGGCTGACATGAAACATTCAAACTGGAACTCACAGATCTGTCAAGCTGAGAACTATCATGTACCTGAAGGAAGTGTTTGGCTTTTTACAGGGAGCAGCAGTTCAAAGACACACAAAGTTTTGTAATCTGCACTGATTGCCCTTATCATCTTAATAATTCGCTTTCCTTAATATTTTATTTCTAAGGAGTCCTGGCATAGAGGCTAGAGGAAAAGAAAGAAAGAAGCGCTGTTAAGTTGCCCAGATGACAGCTTTTTGGTCGCCAAGGGATCCCTCACCAGAACTAATCTCAGTGCTTAACTTTTCACCATATAAACCTTAATCAAACTCATTCTACTGATCCTGGCATCTCTGGAATTTGTGAGAGCCCACCAAAAAGCATGTGATAGAAGACTAAGAAAGAAAACCAAGGTTACTACTCAATACTCACCCTTTCTGCCAAGTGCACAGGCCAGTTCACTACCAAGGAAGCCCCCACCGATAATCGTAATCGACTTGACTTCCCGTGAAATCTTCTCTAAGGCTCTAAAATCTCCAATCTGCAGGATCACACCAGTTTAGTCCACTAATTTCCCAAAGGGGCATAAAATAATAATACCAGGAAATATTTTCCTCTAAATCTCCAACAACAGTAATTTGCACATAAAATTTTCTCATTATATAAAGTGGCTCAATTATAGCCTCTATGTTATTAATGCAAATTTCCTTCACCATTGTAACATTCCTTCTATCAACAGTGGTTCTCAACTGGTGGCACTTCATCCTCCCTTTTCCTCAGGGGACATTTGGCAATGTCTGGAGATATTTTTGGCTGTTAGGGCAAGGAGATGCTGCTAGTATTTAGTGGGTAGAAGCCAGGCATGCTGCTAACATCCTACAATGCACAGGACAGCCCCCCACAACAATTATCCAGCCCAAAATGTCAATAGTGCTGAGGTTAACAAACCTTGTTCTATTAAGAACTTAAAGGATCGTACAAATCATATCAAATATGCCTAAGGGTGGCTGGAAAATTATAGCAGTTTTTATAAGCAAAGCACAGTGTTAAGAAGCAAACCATTCCCCTTCCTTTTAAAAAAAAAATAAAAATAAAATAAAAAGATGACTGGTAAGGGGATCTTAACCCTTGACTTGGTGTTGTCAGCACCACGCTCTCCCAAGTGAGCCATGGGCTGGCCCTTCCCCTTCCTTTTTACATAGGTACTTTTAACTTTTCTCCACATAGCATTTGCAATGAAAAATGCCAAGAGGCTCTGAGGAGTTCCAATGAATCAAATGCATCAGGAAAAAACAACTATGGGAGGGCAACTGGAAGGAACTATAGTAAGCAATAAAAGCACTACGTGTATTTTTCTCCTAGGAGCTTAAAACCCTTGAGTGAGGTATTTGAGGTGCAGGGAGAGGAAGTGACTTGCTTAAGGCCAGATAACAAGTCTACAGAAGAGCCATAAATAGAACTTGGTTCTCCCAATCCCCGGGTGGGTACTTGGGGACCACGAGATTACACTACCTCTTCAAAAACAGCACAACAAAAACACTAAAGCAGACAATTACCTTTCTGAAAAGTGTTGTTCTACACTTCACCTCTGCTCCAGCCCTATCAATGACAGACAGATTTCTTGGAGTGCCTCCTAGAAATAAGAGGAGGAAAAGCCTTTAGCTCAACAAGCAGGAGCTAGCTCAAACAATGCCCCCCAAAGGTAGAGCCCTCTTCACTTAGGACTGTGGTATGTGGGGTGGGGGGGAAGGGGGAGTGCACGCATGCACATGCACACATGCACACACGTGCTCCCTGCTGGTGCCAAGTCAGCAACAACAGGATACAATGGCTTTATTTTCCTTCAACTCATCTCACAGCAGGCTTTTAAAAATCAATTTCCTTTGAGAAGCAGATTTGAGGGTCTCTCTTCAAGGTCCTCCCCACCCTACCCATAGCTGGCCAAAAGGCCTCACTCTTTGCTTCTTCATTCCCTTCTATTTCTCACAAGAGTCACCAGTTAGCATAGCTACACTGGTTTAATCAACTGCTTCAGTCTCCTCTCTTTATTCGTGAATGGAACTGGCAATGAAGCCACATGGCTGTATCACTTTCAGGGCACAGAGCACAGGGCGAGGGCTAAGCAGGAAGAGAAAAAAGGGAAACTTCATCATGCCTTTACCAGAAGGAATAGCAAGGATAAACCAGAATGGCAGGTGATCCAGAACATTTAGTGAACCTGCACTTAACCAGGTTTTGCATCAAGAGAAGACACCCACTTCAGAGTCTGGGTTTCAGTTTTCTTAAGGTTAAGTAGTAATGCTTTCTATAGAGAAGGCCAGACTCTAAAACTTGAATGAGCTGTATCAGGGAAGAAAGTCATCTCCAGAAATACTCACCAGTTGCAATCAAGCACTTTTCATAGGTTATTTTAGAGCCATCATTAAGTTTCACCATGTTGCCTCTCACATCCAACTGTACTACCTATTACAATCACATACACAAAAGAGGTAGAGATGAATCAGCTCCGAAAAAAATTTTGAGATATAATTCACATAACATAAAATTCATTTAAAAATGTACAATAATCACAAGGTTGTACAACCATCACCATTATCTAACTCTAGAATATTTCCATCACTCCTTTAAAAGTCTCTGAACCTATTAGCTGTCAGTCCAATGAGAAGAATTAGCTCTTGACTCAAAGTGATCCTTACGAAACCATTTCTAAGCAATCATTGGAACCATAGCTTCTGGTACCCAGTTTCTTCAAGTGGTCATAAGTTCCTAAGCAGCCAACATTAGAGCAAGCCACAACAGTCCCAGAGGTCTTACATGATTTGTGGAAATAGAGAATAGGGACAGCCTTTTCTATTTGGCTGTTTTGAACTCTTATATCTTTGTTAACAAGTCTCCTACATCCACGTTTTTACAGAATTCTTTCTCCAGCTTCTAAGCCTTCACTGAAACTTGGCTCTCCCCTAAGGATAGCTTACATGTAGAGACTGTTCATTCAGCCACAATCCACATCACAAGGCCAGGAGGAGGTGTTGGCATTTTCCAGGCTTCCTGAGGTTACTCTTGCTGCTGCTTCCAGATTCTTATACTGTACTTTTATTCTCCTCTGAGGGACACAAACTTATATCCCTACAAACCACTGTTATCAAGTCACCTGGCCACTCCTCTTCATTCACTGAAGACCTTGAAACCTGGTTCATACTTTCCCTCTCAGCCATATCTAGAATCTTGTTATTTCCTAAACTGCTACTTCTACCTCAAATATCCCACTCTTCGGTCACAATTTTCTATCCTTCCAGCTTTCTTTCTGTCCCACTGTCTCCTATACTTGCTTTCAATTTTCTCTGTTTACCTGGCTGGCTGTTCCATTCCAACTAAACTGGGCCAGCGATAGATCATCCAAACTGTTCTCCTGTCTGCACCCTTAATTCCTTTGCATCCTACTTTCCTTCTTATGGTTAAGGGCTTGAGCTTTGGAGTCAGACAGACAATGGTTCCAGTCTCTGCTCCACTCCTTACTAGCTGTGAGACCATTCATTCACAAAATATTTATTAAGCACCTACTATGTGTCAGGCTCTGTGCTAAGTATAAGTACTAGGGACACAATGATGAGAAAGACTGACAGCCTCCTTGCCTTCAGAGTTTAGTAGCCAAGACAGACAACTGAACAAGTACTAACAATAATCAAGAGCGATGAATGTGATACGAGTGGAAAGGGCAATCTGGTCAGGTTGGGTTGGTTAGCTTTCCAGAGGCAATGACATCAACTGTGATCTGATGAATGATTAGCTTCTTTGGCCTTCTTTGATTTGTCCTTGGTAAGCTCCCTCTTCAATCCAATCCCACTACTCAGCCCCCACGCAGTTCACTCTCAGATATAGCTACCTTATATCCTATTTTACTGCAAAAACAAGTGAAGCCATTAGATGTGACCTTCCTCAGATTCCCATAAGGGTTCCCACCTCCCCAAGCCCCTGAATAAAAGTTATTCATATCTACCTTTACTTTCTTTCTTCCAGCTTCTGAGATGAGGGGTCCTTTCTGTTCTGTTTCTGTGCCTGACCCCCATCCCCTCCTTTCTCTCTGAAACCTTCTCCCATCAGTCACCCACTCATTTCCCATGCCATCCCTGACATCTTCTACTCTCAGCCCATTAACATGCTTGTCCCATCGGTAAGTCCCTCCTTAGATTCTACGTCCCTGTCAAGCTCTTGTCCAATCTCCATCTCCCATTTCTCATTTAAACTTTTTGAAAGAGTAGTTTATCCTCTTTTCTGACTTCATGATGGTATGTGAACTGCCAAATCTACGGGGACATTTTACAATTCTTTTCTTCCCAGATTCCTCTGCCACAGTAAAACTGTGGATCACAACCTCTTTGAAACTCCCTACAACCTTGCCTCCTGTCCTGGGTCCTCATTCTGCTCTTTAAGTTTCTTCCTCATCTCCGTTGTGGGCTCTTCTTCTTTAAGCCTGCCTCCTAAAAGCTGGGGTTCCCTAGGACTCAGTCATTCCCCCACTCCTCATTAGAAAAGTTCTTCCTGGGAGGCCTCACTCACCCTCATGGTTTCAACTCCTACATATATGTGGATGATTCCCAGATCTCTATCTGAGCCCAGACCCCTCCTCTGAGCGTTGTAGTCATATATCCAGCTGCCCAGAAGACACCTTCAAGCAGATATTCCACGCCATACATAACAGTCCCAAACTGAAATTTTTCTTCCCCCTTAAGCTAGTTCCTCCTCTTGTAATGTCTTTCTCAGTTGGGGCTATGCCACCACCCACTCAGACACACAAGGAGAAATTAGAAAGTCATATCTGCCTCCTCCCTCTCCTTCATCTTCCACCTTCAATCAACCACCAAGCCTTGTCAAGTCTGCCTCCCAAGCATGCCTCAAGTCTGTTCCCTACTCTTCATCACTTTTCCATCAGGAAGTTATACAATGGGGGTATTAAAGAGCTTGGGCTCTGGAATCAGAATGGCTGGGTTCCAATTCTGCAGTCAGACAAACCTGGGCTCAAATTCTGTCTCCGCCACTTTAATAAGCTAGGTGAGTTTAGTCAAGTTATTATTTGTTACTATTATTATTATTTTGGTGGCTGGCCAGTTCCGGGATCCGAACACTTGACCTTGGTGTTATAACACTATATTCTAATCAACCAAGCTAACTGGCCAGCCCAGTTATTAAAAATTTATTTATTTATTTTAAAATCTCAATTTATTTCTCTGTAAAATGGAAATAGTAATACCTACCTCATAAGATTATTATGAGGATAAAATGAAATAATACACATAAAGCATTTAAAAACTGTGCTTCCAAGATTAGAATAGGTACTACATAAATTTTAGCTCTTACTTTATTCTTCTTCTTCATTGTCGTCATCATCATCATCACTACCACTGCTATCCTAACTTGGGCTGTCATCATCTCTTGCCTGGATTATTGCAATAATCTTTGAAATGGTCTATCTCTAGTCTTGTCTCCCTGAAATCCATCCTCCTCACAGCCAACAGTGATTATTTAAAATTCAATCCAAGTGTTTTATATCCTTGCCTAACACTCAATAGTTCTCCAGTGCAGATTAAGGCCAAGCTCTTTTGCAGGACAAACAAAGCTCTCCACAAACACATCGTAACTGTGTAACTTCTTGGTTTCATCTCTTGCTACTCCGACTTGTACTTTCAGCCTTTTTCACTCCTCTAGTCTGAGGAACGCTCTTCACTCTTCTCTAGTCTGATGAATGCCCCTTTATTGCATAAGATTTCCCGTTCTATAAGACTTTCTCCTATAGGAAGCCCTCCTGAAACCGTCATTCTACTAGGGATTCTTCAGTAATTCCCACAACACACGGTGTATCTCTCTCTTATCACATATCTATGTGTTATGATATCTGTTCACATTTCTGCCTAACACTGTTTGCCCCTAGAGGGTAGGGCCTATGTGTTATTTTAGGAGACACTAAACACACAGTGTCTCATACCAGCTTATCCACAAACCTATATCCATCTTCTCTACCTAATGTCCCCTTAGAAGAGAAGTGGGCCTGTCCCTATCAAAAGTAAATCCTTCCACTCATGCTCTGGATCCCTTCTACTCTGGGCTTTGCTCCCTCAGAGAACCCCTCCCTTTCTACTAGAACATCACCATTAGTTTATAAGCACACTTTCGTACCTCCCTCTAACAGAAACAAAACATAACACAACAAAACCCTCCTGGGGCCCCACAAATGCCCTCCAATAACTGCCGCCATTACTCAGGCATTCACCTTTGTAAAGTCTAACAATATTTTCCATGCTGAGTTACGCTTGAGTTATTTTACTGTCCTAAATAATATGCATTTGCCAATCTCCTGTCATCAATAATCCCAGAGAAAAGTTAGCATGGAAAAACAGGAAAAAGGAGGAAAGGCAGAAGAGCAAACAGGAGAGGTAACAGCTTTTAGGGTCATGCTCTCCAACAATTTGACTTCCCTGCGAAAGTTTAGTCGGAATGCTACCCTAGGCTTTGATACTAGTGCTCTCCTCACAAAGACACACTAAACAGTATCACACCGAAAATGACTTGACCCTTCTTAGATGAATTACAACGATAGGACAGAAATAAATAGTAGTAGAAATACATGTTGCCATATACACTGGTGGGCACATACACAGAGCCTGACAAAGGAAGCAGCCTAGTAGCTTACCTTCTTCCCAGTGAGGACAGCCACACCACCATTCTCAGTGTGAGGCAGGTCCTGGGCAGAGACATAGAAAGAAGGTGGCTGGAAATATATGCTGTATGGAGAAGAGGGAGAAAATACTATAAGCACCTAGAACTGCTATCCACTTCTTTCACAGTTTTTTTTTTCTTTTCTTGTATTTTGGCAACTGGCCGATATGGGGACCTGAACCCTTGACCTTGGTGTTACAAGGCTGTGCTCTAACCAACTGAGCTAACTGGCCAGCCTCCCCCATAGGCTTTTTTTGTTTTGTTTTGTTTTGTTTTTCAAATGAAACATAATTGATTATACGTATTTGTGGGGTACAGAGTTGACTATCAACACTAGTGTACAATATGTGATGGTCAAATCAGGACAATTAGCTTACTCATCATTACAATACATAATCATTCTTTGTGTCCATTAACAAATTTCTTGCTGACCCTCCTCCCTCTTCCTTCTCGTAACCACAGTTTTGTTCTCTGTTTCTGAAAGTTAAACATATTATTGTGACTGACTGTTTGTTTCTTTCTTTTTTATATATTTTTTAGCTCCCACTTATGAGTGAGGACATGTGGTATTTCTTTCTGTGCCTAGCTTATTTCACTTATAATTTTCTCCAAGCTCATCCATGCTGCTGTGATGGGCAGAATTTCATTCTTTTTCATGCCCGAGTAGTATTCCATTGTGTGTATATGCCACATTTTCCTTATCTAGTCATCCGTTGAGGGACATTTAGGTTGGTTCCAACTCTTGGCTATTGTAAATAGAGCTGTGATGAACATGGGAGTGCAGGTATCCCTTCGACATGATGATTTCCATTCCTCTGGGTATGAATACCCAGAAGTGTGATTGCTGGATCATATGATCATTCTATCTTTAGTTGTTTGAAAAACCTCCATACTGTTTTCCATAATGGCTGTACTAATTTACAGTCTCACCAACAGTGTAGGAGGGTTCCCCTTTCTCTGCATCATCACCAGCATTTGTTATTCTCTGTCTTTTTGATTAGTGATGTTGAGCACTTTTTCATATACCTGTTGGCACCCCCCCATAGTTTTAATAAAACTAATTCCATTATGAACAACTTTTAGGAACACTTTCCAAAGTAAGTCTCTGAGGCCACTAAATCTTGATGGTGACTTGCCTATATAGAGGTATTCTAGATCAGTGGTTTTCAAATGGAAGCAATTTTGCCCCGAGGGGAAGTTTGGCAATGTCTGGAGACATTTTTGGTTATAACAACTTGGGTAGGGATTCTGCTATCTAGTAGGTAGAGGCTAGGGATGTTGCTAAATATCCTATGATGAACAGGATAGCCCCCCACCACCAGCAAAGAATTATCCTGCCCCAAAGGGTTGAGAAACCATACTCTAGACTTAAGTTAATTTCAAAGTAAGAACAAGAGGAGCATCCAAGGAGCTGGTATTCACATATCCACCAGAATGACTTATACAGAATGGTGCTAGTAAATGGAACAACTAGGTTTAGCTCCTGAGATAATTCTGCCTCAAAATATAACATATTAATTAACGGGTGGCTAACTTAATTGGAAGTACACATCCTGCTTGAAAATGGAACCTAGGGAAAAAAAAAATGGAACCTAGAGCTGGCTGGTTAGCTCAGTTGGTTAGAGCATGGTGCTGATAACACCAAGGTCCAGAGCTCAATCCCTGTACTGGCTGCAAAAAAAAAAGGGGGGGGGGAGTCTGACAGTGGAGATGAGGGAGACAGCTAGGTTTGTAAAATTTGGTCCACTACCAAAAGGATCACTAATGAGAAAAAAATTGGAACCCACAGAACATGGTACTGGAACTGAGAGATCTAAGGACTCCTTGAGAAGTAAAAGTTTTCTGGACCTGTATCTCCAAGTCTCTCATGCATTCTTTTTTTTTTAATTTTTAAAACTTTTTAAAAATTTTAAATTTTATTTTTTTCATTGTACATGTTTATAGGGTATAGTTTGTTGTTTCAACACATGCATATATTGTATAATGATCTAGTCAGAATTGCTGACATATCTATCACCTAAACATCTTATGCAAACATTTTAATAAAGAGGCTCTTCCTTATAGTCTTCCCACTATACCCTTGCAATTCTCAATGCCAGGTAGGCTGTCAAACAAAGTGCCATTAAACAGTTCCTTTACTTTTGCTTTTGTGGGACACATCTAAGCAAGTATAAAGAAGTGATAACATGGGCTGAGCTGATCTTCACCGGAGAAGTCTAATCTAAAGGTCCTGGAAATAGAAGCATTAGTATTTCAGAGTCCAACATTACACTGTCAGTGGTTGGTAGATCTGGTAACAGAATCTTGCCCTTTGCAGCCTGTTGCTTCTAAGCTGTACCAAATGCATACCAAAGCGGACTCTCGTGTACAGCCAAGTCATCCCTCCTATTCATTGCACATGGTCAATGGCAAAATCCTAACCCACTCCTAGTGCATAGTTGAAGTTGCTGATCAGGTCCATTTTACAAAAGCAAACACACCTTCTCTCTTTTCCATTCCACTGTCTGAATCGCAGTGTCTTTGTGACATTTGGATCATCTGAAAACCACAGTTCTTTTGAAAGAGGAGGTCGCATGTATGGCAGCTCAGGATCTTCAGACACAATCAGTACCTTTAGATACAAAAATGATGATACTTAGAGTCAAGTCACTTAAGAGGCAAATGTCAAAGTGTTCACATTGGCGAAGTGCTTGTAGACTATACCCTTTGTGCAAAGCAAAATAATGTGCACCTTACCCTGGCCCCAGGATCTCGAGCCCGGATGGATCTGGCTGCAGCAAAAGCAGCAGTGCCTCCACCAATTAGCAGGAAAGGAACATGACTTGGTGCCCTGACTTGAGGAACTGGCTCTCCTTCTGGAGCTGAAAGCAATAGACCAGACGGGTGAATGTTCTTAAGGTCCCAGATGACTCCTTGCCACTATTAAAAAAAAAAAAATCACCTTGCACTCATCTCAATCCTTTACATAAAGCTAGCAAAGTATGGTACCTACACTAATCTTAACAAATTTCACAGGATCCTGATGGGAGAGGAAAAGCAAGTATCCCTTTCATTTCACAAGTGAAAAATACAAATAAATAAATAAATAAAAGAGGTGAATGATTTTGCCAATGTCATTCATTCATTAGGTCTATACTGGAACTAGGACCTAATTTAAATATTTAGCTATTTCTAAAATATATTAGAAAGTATACATTAGAAGGTCTTTGCCCTTTCCATTAATTTTCTAGTGACCACCAGGAAAATATCAAGTTCAGTTTCACTTCTTGTTAACAAAAAAGGGGGAAAATCTGGGAGGTCAAGCGGGAATTATTATACAATGTTCAAGAATAAGGAGGTATTATTAGGCCGGCCCATGGCTCACTCGGTAGAGTGCGGTGCTGATAACACCAAGGCCACGAGTTCGGATCCTATATAGGGATGGCCGGTTTGCTCACTGGCTGAGCGTGGTGCTGACAACACCAAGCCAAGGGTTGAGATCCCCTTACCGGTCATCTTTAAAAAAATAAATAAATAAATTTTTTTAAAAAAGGAGGTATTATTGAAGGAAGTAAGGCATATTGCCCACCTAGAGTTGTGGGGCTTATTAAAGAATTAAAACATTCCTCTCTGAAAAATCAAGCAAATCATGTGGGATGGAAGTGACAGCTATGGCTATGTATTATCTTTAACAACTCAAAATTCCAAAGACTCGAAAGGGGAACAAAATAGACCAAAAGAATTTCCTCATTGAAAAAATGGTTTTCACCTATTTTCCAATAATTTTCCTTGCCAAGCTTGCTTTTTAAGAGCCTAGTATAGAGAAAAACAACCAATCATAATCGTCACTAGTTTTATTTTCACACCCAAATTCCAGCCAAATACTTTAACAAATTTCTCCCAGTTCTGGGATAATACCATAGTTTCTGGAAGCTTACAAACTCACCACCATCATCACTTCTACAAGATATCCATAAATCATAGTGCCCAAACTGTTTATAACTTTCCCTTCATAAGTCTCAAATCATACTGAGAACTAAGGGAATACTCACCAGATGATATGGCCCTTTTCTGTTTCTCTTCTGGTGTCAGCCCTAACCCTGATATTCGTTCATTATATCTTTTTTGGTCATCTTTTATAGTCTTGTAGACCTGCAGATTCAAACACGGAGGAAGTTTATTTCAACATACAGCTAGTTCATACCATACGTAATATTATCTTTCAATTAAATGAGAAGCTTTAGTCTACATAAGGTTAGTTCCTCTACGTTAAAACTACTAAGGGAAAGTTACTTTCTTAAGAAATAAATAATATTGGGCCGGCCCGTGGCTCACTTGGTAGAGTGCGGTGCTGATAACACCAAGGCCCCGGGTTCGGATCCCACATAGGGATGGCCGGTTCGCTCACTGGGTGAGCGTGGTGCTGACAACACCAAGTCAAGGGTTAAGATCCCCTTACCGGTCATCTTTAAAAAAAAAAAAAAAAAAGAAAGAAATAATATTGCGTGTTCATATACTTGGTATGGAAAGAATATATGTAAGCAGATGAAAATGTTCCAATTTCAGATTTTCTTAGGCTCTCTGTAAAGAACTCTCCTCATATTTAATTCTGAAGGTACAGCTAAAGAGAAAAGAAAAACATTTTATACCAGAAGAATAAAGTGCTTAGCTTTATATCAAGTACAGAAAGGAGTTTCGGACTATGCTGGACACTAACTGTGAAATCAATCTAGGTAGGAAGCTGGGACATAAGTTTTCCTAGTAGAAGTGCTAGGTTTTGCAGGGTATGCAGATAATGCTTGGAAACGTGGCTGCCTGTATCCTTACAGAGTAACTCATTTTTCCCTCAATGGTCTATCTTTTTCCTAAACTGATGAGATAGAGGAAGTCTCATTCAGAAATACTACACAAAGATATTTACTAAGGAAGAATAATAATTAAATAATAATAATAATAAAAATAATAATAATAAAGATATTTCCTGAGGGCCAAACACCCTGCTTAAAGACTTGTATTTCAAATATATGAGTACTTTCTCCTCTACCCTTTCAAATTGAAGAAGGGCAATTTAGCATTAGGACTAATTTTTTTGTTTTGTTTTAACATATGGCACCAGAGTTTGTTTATTAGAGACTTTCTAGAAAGTGGTAAACAAGAATGACTTTTTAAATTAAAAAACTTTTGCTCTTTGGTACCCCACAGGGTCAACAAGATAGGAATTTAAGTGGCCATATGTCAAATGAAATACCAGATTAATTAATTAATTGTGGAGAAAATAAAGACAATCAGAGGAAGTATCATAAAACATATCCTAAGAATAGTCCTATGACCCCCTTGCAGAGCAGCCCATTAGGCAACATGCTGCAATTGGGGAACCTGAACCCTGAGACCTGGGTTTAACATTTGTCAGCCTAGAAACATTAACATACCAGATGAATGGAGTAGAAAGTTGAATACTGCATGTTAAAGGACAATGATTATTCTTTCAATTTACTGCTACATTTATCAAATAAAGTGAATTCAATTAACATTAATTTTAGGAAGAAAGTTTTCTTATCTTTACATCAGATACTATACACGAGTTATTTATCTATACCTAAAAAATATATATTTCTTTTAAGAAAGAGACTTTTACCTAAAAAAGATAGCTTAATTTGGTCAACATGAGTGAACAAAGAAATAAATTGGGGCCATGTTCACATTAAGAAGGAAATCCAAAAATAGCCTAAGCCCAGCTCACACTACCTAATGGCTTCACACATGAAGGAAAAAGCAGACCAAGAAATGGTACTAATTATCCTGATTTGATTATCACACATTATACACAGGTATTGATATTCAAACCTGTACTCCAAAAATATGCATAATCAATTATATTTTAATTAAAAAAAACAGAGAGAGACCACTGAATTCTGCAACCCCACTGGCTTGACAAATTTTGGATAATAGAAGTGTAGGCTTAAAAAAAAAGAATGAGGTTTGTCTTATATGTCACACACACATGGGAAGTCTTCAAAAAGTTCATGGAAAGATTCATATTATTTAATATTTTATATTATCTTCTAATTCTATTTTTCCATGGGCCTTTTGAAGTACCCATGTACCATGTGTGTGTGTGTATCAGTTTTTAAGCTCAATGTTCTGATATAAAAATAAGTTTACAGATATATTAAATAAAAATTTCTTTCCCCCAAGGGTTTCTGTATTCCTAGTTTACATAGATTTCCAATCAGTGACATGAATACATGTCAGGTTAAGAAAAACTACAAATTTGTGGAAAACATTAGTGAGGACAACTTTTCTAAACAGGTTAATATAGTGCCATTTATTCAACTTAAAGGAATTTGAAAGGAAACAGGTCATTTTCTGAGTGAGGCAATGTGATCCTATCAGTTGAACAATGGCAGAGTACCCCGATACTAAATCTCATTAAATATTCTAAAGGGTACTTTGGCTCTGTTCACTGACAAGTAACAGAGGACTGAGATTAGGGGACCTGCCTAAGATCCTAGAGAAAGTCACCAGCAAGAGGAGGAGTTCATATTTACACCAATCAGGAGTTCATATTTACAATGTGAGCTGCAAAAGCGCTGCTTAGTGTTTCTCAAACTATGTTTGCAACCCGTTAGTGGACTGTGAAATCAATTTATCAGGTTACAACCAGCAATAGGGGGAAAACAAACCCAACAAATAGAATAGAAAATATTACAGTGCATCACTCCTAGTAACATTTCTTAAAATTTTGTTTCAGCTGGCCAGTTAGCTCAGTTGGTTAGAGCACGGTGTTATAAAACCAAGGTCAAAGGTCTGGCTCCCTGTACCAGCCAGCCGCCAAAAAAAACCAACAAAACTTTTGTTTCAGGTTTATGTATTTGTAGTTATATAATGGGTTGCAAGATAAAAGGTATTCTTTACTGTGGATCATTGTAAAATTTTTAAAAAGCCACCGATTTGCTCCTTTCTTTTTGGTGGGTGGAGTGGGAGGAAGGTAAAGAGTTCCCAGTGCAGGAATTGCTATAGTATTTACACATAAATTAGGAACATTTCCTCAAACGAGAGAAAAAAGTTATGAAAGAACATTATTATGGACTGAATGTTTGGGTTGCTCCCAAAATTTATATGTTGAAGCATTAACACCCAATGTGACGGTATTTGGAGATGCAGTTTTGGGAGGTGATAAAGGCTAAATGAAGTCATAAAGCATAGGGCCCTAAAGCAATAGGGTGCCAGCCTTTTAAGAAGAAGATGAGACAACAGAGCTCAATCTCTTGTTCTCCACCCCGCGCTCCCCCACAACTATGTGAAGACACTGTAAGAAAGTGTCTGTCCGAGAGCCAGGAAGAGAGCCCTCACCACAAAGTGAATCCTGTCTTAAGCCTGACCTTAACTATGAGAAAGTAAACTTCTGTTGTTTAAGCCATGTAGTCTGCGGTGTTTTGTTATGGCAGTCAAGAAATTAATAAGAATACTAACAATTTATAGCCATATCTCATCAAATCAGAATGCTGATTTTAAGTTAACAGTTCTCTTGAGACTAATACCAACTTCAGAAAAAAAAAAAAACCAAACTTAAGCCACCTCAGATCAAGTTTCCAACAATTTAAAACCTAAAACAAAACTGTACAAAATATCTCAATAAGAGTTATAGGTAGACAAAAGCTTATCATTTAAACTGGAACCACTATAATATAGTAGCTTTATTATTACCAGTGTTGGATAAACACAGAAAGCAGTGAGGCATTTAACTGAATGACTTGAGAGGAACTTGTGCTTCTTAGACATTTCTAAAGCATGAGAAAGCAATGATGACTGGCCCTGTCTTGTGGCCTGGCCTCAAGAGAATTTGCCTGATCAACTCTGTGGAGGCCATCCAACTGTGGTACAGGAACACAAATCAGAGATTTAATAGGTTTAAATTGTTATAAACACATCAAACACAAACACTGTAAATCTATTTTTAAATGAATGGAAGGAACTGATGGGAAATGCTGAGAGAGATATGAAATGGAAAAGTTAAGGCTCAGAGGGTAGTATCTGAATTATGAATGAGAGGCATTTAAGAAAGCAATCTACATGAATGTGTTAGCTTGTACTTCAGCCACTAGTTTGGCCAAATTAGACATTACAAAAGGGACACTGCCAAATTAATTTACTTTGAAATAGAGGCCGGGGGTTGGTGGGGAGAATATTGCAATTTCTGTGGCTTTTTGTATGTCCTCAGAAGCATTCAATAAAATGCCTTTTCACAATAAAAGTCTGGTTAATTGATCATTTCCCACAAAACATAAAAATTACATTTTACCAAAATGATTCAAAATGGGCTGTGTTCAAGTTACTTTTATTTGCTTGTTCAACATTTACTCTTTGAGACTGTCTTGTTAGACATGCAGCACTAAAGCACAATATAATTTAGTATCATAAAAAATAATTATGAAATTGGCAAAAGGTTCAAAGAGAGGGTTGATGATGAGGATTTGTAATAATCATTAAATTTACGGCTTCAGACATATCTGGTGGGATGTCAACAGTATGAAGAATGAGATTTGAGGACAATATAGTGACTGACAATGTCCCTTTAATAAATACCTAGAGAAAGCACATGTTGTGAATATTTTACTAAATTCTAATGGATCAAGTTTTCATCAGTGCCATGGTCTCACCCACCCTACCCCAAAATATATTTTAGTGTAAGCATCTTACATAATAAACTCCTGCCCCAGTGACTGTTGCTCCTACAATTAAGAAGTATACTAGGTTGCTGCCATCTTTCCCAGAAGCACCTGTAGTTTCTAGTGATCTAGAAGGGGATCCTAGGTGATGACACTGCACAACTGTAGGTAAAGATAAGGCCAAGAAAGAAACAAAAGGAAATAGAAAAAGCACTAAGTATTAATGAAGAAACATTCAAAACAAAGGCAGGGAAGCATTTTTGGTTACCCTGTGCTGAAAAGGAAAAAAGAAAAAATGCTGCTCCAGGACTAGAGGAGAATGTATATTTCATTAAAGTTTGTTATTAGATTTTGCCTATTTCTTACTCTGATTTGACTCACGACTGTCAAGGGCTATCTACTTTGCTTATGCATTTGGGCGTCAGGTCAAGGTATAAGGATATAGGTAACTTCAAATAATTTTCATGTCCCTTTTTTTAACCTGGTAACCAAGGAACAAAGACAAGTTCACTGTCCCACCAATTGTAATGGCTTCCAACCATTTGCTCATAATAACTAAAACAAACACCTTTCTTTAATCAAGGGTGTTACTAGGTATTATCTAAGTTGGTTCACTCAACCTTACAGGACCCAACTTCAGACTGATCTGCTTAGTCATGGTAAACCCTGCCAAATTAAAAAATAAACAAAAAAACAAAAACAAAAAACCCCACCACCCACAGAATAATTCCTCTGTGACCTGCTAAGCTGATCAGTGTTCATTTAAGGAGATATAATTGTGTCAATACTACATAGCAGTTAAACTCTATATTTCTCACTTCACACAAACCCTCTTCTAAAATCAGAGATACTACTAGGCCTGCTTCTATAATTTAGTCTTTGGGTGGAATTCAGGGATAGTTTTCCTTTTAGGAAGCTTTCCTTTGATTGAAGGCTGTTTTTTTTTTTTTTTTCTTTTTTTCTTTTTTTTCTTTTTTAATGTCAATTTCAAGCTAAGGAAAAATGAAATATTTTTTGAAATGGGTCAAAATCAAATATTGTGCTAAGGAGCTGCAATAAATTTTGACTTTTCACAGGTTAGTGTGTCACATCCAAGAGAACAGGTACAATTTTGTGGGTTAGTCAAATCTAAGAAAGCACAGTGGCTTTCGAGTAAAGAGTAAAAAGGCAAGTGAAACAGCAGATATCAATCAACATGAGATTAAATTTCAGTCATTCCCAAATTAGCTCTCATAGGATATTACACAGTAGGCACTTTAAAGGCAGCTTTTTGGAAATTTTTCCAAAAGAACAAAGGGGAATTAGTTGCAAAAGTTTTAAAGCAGAGTAGTATTTAGTCTATTAATGGGAGCTGTTAGGCAGCTTCTTTACAGAAGGTACTTTTCTACTTACGTATGCACCAGCTCCTATTGTTGATAAGCCCACAATAAGGACTAACACAGAATTATCGATTTTGCCCCCTGATGCACCAGAGCTAGCCATTTGTCTTGTCATCTGGAGTTCTAGAGGAACATGCCATCGCTCGAACAAGTTGCCTAAGGAACATAATTTATTAAGACACACACACATACAAAAATAAAACAGTTAATACATGTTTATGACTAAATGTCAATGTATTGTACAAGTAAAGACTTACTGACCATCAGGCTGCATGGTGTTCACTGTTAAATGACCAGGAAAAATATAATCAAAACTGTACACTTAAATACTACAGATATCTGAATGCACACTCCTATAATGTTGAAGTTTAAAAGTACAATTTAATGTTGCCCAGTGAGGAAATTTACAGCTTTCAGAAAAGATCATGAAAAACATATGAGCAGTTCATCAAATACCTCTACCTTCACATTTTCACCATAAATAAAGTAAACACAGAGATAACTGAATAGATAGATATACAAAGTTAACCATGGGCTAAATGGGCCATTATAACAACCACTTAAAGAGTAATCTAAATGGCTCAAATCTTGCACAAAATAAAACCCTGTAACACAACCTATCCAGGATACAGTTTAGTCTTGCATGAGAGCTCATGTATCCTGGAAGAGAGAAATGTTAAAGCTCAGATGAAAATCAAGAAAAAAAAATGTTTAAAAATGAATTTATCTTCCCCAAAGAACTGAATAATTTCATACTCTAAAATATTTTTTAGAATGACAAAACTGAAAGTGTCCACCAACTCCCTGACTCTTACGCTTTCAAAATAAACAAAGGTTATTCTGATGTAAAACTATGGAGAGCTATGTAATGATCTGATGATCATGACACTTGCACATAGAAATGTAAGAGTTTCACAGATTTCTTTCCCTGGGGGATGCTGACATATTCAGATGAAGGAAGGTCTCAATACCTTCTCTGCTTGTTTGTTTGTCCTATTTGTTGACTATGGAGTTAAAGCAGCAAATTTTTTCTGTAAAGGACCAGATAATAAATATTCCAGCTTTGTGGACCATTTGGTCCTTCTACAACTACTCAATTCTGCCCATGTTGCATAAAAGCAGCCATAGACAATATAATAGATAAATGAACGGACATGGCTCCATTCCAATAAAACCTTACTTATGGACACTGAAATTTGAATTTTACATAGATTTCATGTGTCACAAAAGAGCCTATTTTAAATTTTTTTCAGCCATTAAAAAATGTAAGAACCACTCTTAGCCTGTGGGGCATACAAAATTGAAGGATTTGGCCTGTGGCTGTAGTTTGCAGACCTAGAACAGTGGTTTTCAAACTTGAGAGTGCATACGAATTCCCTGGAGGATTTAAAACATAGCTGGCCAGGCCCCATCTCCAGAGCTTCTGATTCAGTAATCAGGGACAGGACTCAAGAATTTGCATTTCTAACAAGTTCCTGAATGATGATAACGCTGCTGTTAGGGCAGGGGACCACACTTTGATAACCATCGGTCTAGACACTGGTACATATGTTCCTGTCTTGACTAGGCTTTAAATGACAAACGGAATGGGCACTGGTAGTAGTATCCTATATATACTTATAGAGATTAGAAATAGGGAGCTTTCCCCCTTTCTTTCACAATGTAAGGGCACAGATGGGGTAAAAACAAGCTCAATACAGTTTTGCAGTCTCTTCTTATTTGAAATTCATGGGATGACATGTATTTTGGAACTCAGAATTGTTTGGTCTGAAGTATTCAGTACATATACCACATAGTGACACCCAGCACAATAAGGTGAAGCAACCCATAGTCAAACACATTAATATTTCTATGACCAATCACACTAAGTAGGATTTTAAAAAGATTATAAGTAGCCTCTCTCCAATTCAGCTCTGGTTACAAAAATTTTATAGTCCTATCTTGATTTCTGAATTATAGATAAAAAACTTATACTCTTAGAAAGGGAAAGGTATTTTTCTTTACTGTTCTTATTTCTTACCTGCTTTAGAATCCTTCATCACCACATGAAATAAAATGGTTTATATTTGAAAATAACAACAAATCATGAAAATAAAAACATGAAAGCAGGGTGAAGCTTATTTTGGTGTGGGCAAGCTTTTGGTTTTCAGAAGCCCATAAAAATGATAAAGCATCAGAAGTAGAAACTGATAACTCTCAGAGCTTAGAAAATGAAACTGGTTAGAAAAAGTTCCACATGGTTAAGGTTAGTTCAACAAATTTATTTTGTTCCCCACCTCCACCCCAGGTTCATTTACTGAGAATAAATGTTTTTTTTTTTTTTAAATTCAGTCTACCCCTCCAGAAGATCTTAAATACAGACATCATAATAACTTTGTTTTAATATAATACTGATGTGTTTATTCTGCTTTTGCTTGCTTTTTACAAACTGAAAACTAAGAGTGTAGATTTGGCAAAGTTCACCAGTTTTTGCCTCCATTTTACAAAAGAAAAAGAAAAAAGACATTTAAAAGTAAATTGATTTTTAAAAAAGTAAATTGGTTAACATTTAAACTATTGCTTAAAAAGAAATGTAATACAATGCCATTATCATTAACAAACCAACCTTTTACACACCTACAAAGTGACTTAATTTTGTAAAAAGTACTGAGATAAGTATTATATGGATGTTTATTTTCCTCTCCAATCCAAATTTTCTTTTACCCATGAAATTACTTCCATACCTTTCTCCCCATAGAGTAAAAATTTTAGGAAATTTTACATCATGACTGAAACACGCCTTTTCACTTGTCTTACTAACGTGTGAAAAGCCAGTTTACTCCTTGACTTATCATTACTGCGCCAGTTTACTTGTTTTAGATTTTCTGCCATCAGACCACATATACTGAAGTTGAGCTTTCTTCCTCACATTTAGGATTTAATTCTTGACAAGCCAATTTGCTCTATGTAACAGTGCCTGACACACGGTAGGTGTTTGCTCAATAAATATTTGTTGAATTAATGAAGGAAGGGAGGAAATTCTTCCTAATTCTGATAGTGACTGAGCATTTAAAAGAATTCTTTGCTTAATAATAAACTAGCAACCTCAAACACCACAGACTAGAATTAGAATAGTACCTAAACCAGCAAGTTCATTTCTGCAGGTGTCATAATCTGTTTTTCCATACTCCCAGAAGGCCTTTTCCAGAAAATCATCCACATAATTGAGGCACTTAGGAATTCTCAAGAGGTCTACATGCTCTTGAGACTTGTTTTTTGAGTATCAAACTGATTTTTCCAACACAGATAAAACACAGGACGGGACAAACCTAGATAGTCTGTCCACTATAGCTAGATGCCTCTTTATAAAGGATCCAACTATTTAACTTTATCAGCCTTTTTAGCACCGATCCTTACTGGAATTTTAGAAGAATCAGTGTAGTAATAACTATTTTATGACATGAACCACTCTGATGAAAGGCACAAAAGGAAAAATGATTTAATGACAGAAAAAGAAATCTAACTCTGTTCTGCAAAGTTAAGTACTTCACAGTACTAAGGTTCAGTCACTGAGAATTTACCATGTTCCAGAGACTACAAGACGCTGAAGACACAAAAATAAATAGGACATAATCCCTGTCCTCAGGTAGTATTGGGAGAGGAGATTGGCTGAGTATGAGTATTCTGAGTATGAGAAAATTAGCTTGATACAAATCACAAGAGACCCAAGTTTGCTCAGTTTGTTTTTTTAATCCTTAGGTCAGTGGAAAAGAAGGGAAAGAGTCACTACTCATCCAAAACAATATTTCCCAAACCTGCCTGATCATATGAATTACATCAAAGGGCTTGTTAAAAGACAGATTCCCAGGAATATCTCCTGGAGATTCTTTTTCATTCTTGTTCTCAGACTGTCTTCTGGAGATTCTCACTCCTCATTTTCATTCCCAGGACTCTCTCCTGGAGATCCTGGAGTAGGTTTGGGGTTGGTCCTCCATTTGATTCATATGACCAGGCAACTTTTGGAAACATGATCTAGGAGAAAGTTAAGACATTCAACGACTCCCTCAAAAAGGTAAAAAAATTTCTAGAAAATCTAACTTAACTGGTTGTAGAAAAGACTCACTTGACAAAGATTTTCTTCTGGAAAGCCCTGTCTCAGCAGAAAGAGTTGGGGAAGACTCATCTGCTAGGCTTAAAAAAAAAAAAAAAAAGTGTCATTTGGCAGTGTCCAGGAAGCCAGGATCCTTGCCCACAAGTTCAGTTTCCTTTTTAAAGAGGTGAGAAGGTTCTAAATAGAGAAAAATGTTCAACATTTGAAACTCAGGTCAGGAAATTGGTGATCAGTTTGATCACATGGACAGCACAATGTTTGGTGACCAAGTAAAATATTACAGAACAGAAAATATCTATTACCAAACCCATCTGCTCCTCAGTGCTAAATGCAGACATAGAGTGGTGATTATTAGTCACCCTCAATCACTTCTGGAAGGAGGCAGAGCATCCAAATAAATAAAGAAGTAGTAACTATTATGGTTTTGAGGCAAAAGGCAACATATAATGAAAATGAACCTGACAATGGTGATAGATGTGGATGAGATAGTTTCGAGGCAGGATTAAAGTTTGCTAACATCCTGGCAAAGAATCGGGTTGGGGGAAGGGAGGAAATGGAAAGATCAGGGGGAAATGGTGTTTAAATAAACAATGCCTCTTCCCCACCTCTGCAGAAACATATGTTAGATGCTACTATGTGAAAAAATCAGATTGCCCCTTACTGTCAGCCGCCAAAAAAAAAAAAAAAAAAAAAAAGAAACTTAATCATAGCTTCAGGGCTGGCAGCGAAAGTATTTTTCCTTTTCAATTTTATACTTTTAAGCATTGTTTGAAATTTTTGTTACATACTTGTATTTGTTTTTATTTAAATAAATGTTAATTACAAAAAAAAAAGTTGGGCTGTGTGTTCAATATTATATTCTCTGACAACAACCTGGAGTGTATTACTTGGTCACTTGTTCTTAATCAGAAGTGGGAGCTTTTTCAAAGTATAGTTACCTGAGAAATCGTGTTAGAGTTAATTCTCAAAATGAGAGTATCATACTTTCTTTTTGAAATTGTAATCCTACTCCCACCCATTTTTAAAGGCAGTTGATGTCATACTCTGGTCCAGGGCCAAAGCACAAAGAATAAGTGTGTATAAAGAGATGGATGGCTATGTCAAGAACTCAGAATATATTCTAAAACAGACTGCCTTCAAAGCCATGCAATGGGAAAAAACCACTTGAGTCTGTAGTTTTCAGGAGTTCTAATATCATTAACCACCTTCAAATGTCGAATAAATCAATTTAACTTTGCAAATGCATAATTAATTGATGAAAACTTTCGGTCAGACTTCAGAATGCTGGTAAAAGTTGTGAATCTTAAGTAAAATGAGCACACAAAGTTTCTGCTTTCTTCTTTGACAGCTGGCTGGTACAGGGATCTGAACCCATGACCTTGGTGTTGTAAGGCTGTGCTCTAACCATCTGAGTTAACCTGCCAGCCCCCAGTACACAAAATTTGAAAGCCCAGTGTGGCAGTCTTCAGGTTATCTGAATTTCTGTGTAAATTTCTGTGCAACCTGCAAACAGCACCATCATTTTAATGAACAAAACCCACGTAAATGACATCCATTGATGGGGCATTAGTTGAAAAGCTAAGGTAGGGATTAAGTTCCAAGAGGAATATGTCCTAGGACATAACTCAGATGCACCTATCAGGAAACATTTTCTTGACTCATAGCAACTGGAAAACTGTTCAAATATACATTTGCAAAGACCCTAACAACCTAAGGGAAATATTTTGCACTTTTTATTTTTAAAGCACCCAGAAGGTGTTTCCATATTGTAAAGGGCTCAAGGATAACTTCTGACATTGCAAATGCAAATGCCCTGGGGTGGTTATTTCAAGGATTATTGATAAAATGCACCTCCTACAAGTGGATCATTCATTACCTCCATGAAGTTGTGCAGGTTGAAAACAAGCAGGCTCAAGCCATGCTCCGATAAATTCATGGCTATCTGATGCACGATAGGCTAATTACTGGGAAGGGAACTGACTTCATTCTTAACTTTTTGAGGTCAAACTTTAGGAGGCAGTGTAGAGTTGCACTAAAGGAGATTAGGGGCCTAGAAACTGGCAAACTATCCTTAGCTCTACCTATTAATTAACTATGTAACCTTAGGCAAGTAACTTCACCTCTCTGTACCTCAGTTTATTATCTATAAAATGAGTGGGTTGAACTTTACCACAAAATCCCTTCCAGCTCTAAAATGTGATGAAACAACTTCATGGAGGGCAAACACAATGTGTTCTACAAACTGTTTCTTTGAAGTGTTAAAGACCACCAAAAATTACACTGACCAGGCATCTCAAATGTATTCTGGGCCAATTCTCTTGGTGTCTGGTACACAACTGACTCCTTACTTGAACTGCTCCGCTTCTGTTTCATAGAGCATTCAAATCTATGGGTTTGAAGATAGAGCAGGTAATCCCCTCATTTACAGAAGAAACTTTGGCGTAGGGCTTAAACGTCCTGTTTAAAGTCTCACAATCGGTAAATGACAAAGTCTACGCGACCTCATCGCTCTAAAAAGGCGGGGAGGCGGCGATGGACAGTACGTGATGGCCAGCTATTCTGTTATCCCTGAACAGCAAACCCTCCCACGAAAAGGCCTCAAACTAACTACTGGGGTTCAAATCTCTTGAAGGTCAGGTCAGCAGGGCTGCGCCAACTCCTCTGCTTGCAAAACTCAGGATTTGGATTCCGCTAATTCGGAATTCACGCGACTGTGAGTGTGTTAAGTTTTTCGAGGGGAAGGGGGAGGGCTGTGAGGCACAGGGAGCCTAAGGCGCCCAAGCCCTTAGACGCTGAAGTGGGGGCTGCCCGAGATGGGTCAGTCAGTCACCTGGGAGCCGGTTCCTCTGTCTCGGGCTTCGGACGCACACTGTCCGCACCAAGGGCCCCAGCTTCTGCTTCAGAGCACCCGCCGCAAGGCCTCCACACCGGAACATTTCGGCCACCGCTACTCCGGACCTCCTCGGTCCCTTCCTTTCCACTTACCGACCGACAAACGGGTCAAACACCGTTGGCCCGGGCCCGCTCCCTCCTCCCTTCACACGCACACTACGCAGGCTCCTCCTCCCAGCTCTGGGTGGGCATTGGACAGAGAAGCCGGTCCGCTAGAGCCTGACGGCGACCGGAGGCCTACTGCGCAGGCGTAGCAGCAGGCGCCGTATTTCGATTGGTCCGCACAGTGAGAGGAGTTGCGCATGTGCATAGTAATACGCTTGCTTGCCAAGACCCCGGCTTCGGATAGCAGGTTTCCGCCAGTTAGTGGCAAAGCGCTGGGCTGAGAGAGTTGGGAAAGCTGTCCAAGGAGGGACCCGTGGAGCTGCTCTGCCTGGCGGTTGTGGCTGGTGCTACCGCTGTGTCGGTAACGAGAGCTGATGACAGCACGTCACAAAGCGTGCTCCCAGCACCGCACTTTGTCCTCTTTTAGGTCACTAGCTAAGTACTTAAGCCTTCCGATCCTCTTGCTGTGATCCGCTTCCAGTCTTTCCATGGGTCCGAGTCAGGGCCGTTGTCTTCCCAGATCCGGAGTGTACTTCTATCTTTTACCAGTTGCTGGCACTTTCTCGCTCACCTCCTGTCTCCCGGACTGGTAATCATTCTTCACTTTATTTCCCCGTATTACTTTTATATAAAGCAGTTCTGTGTCCTATGTACCAGATGCTGCGGCTAGTCTCCTGCTATTACGGCTTCGGTGCCTGAGAGCAGGAAACTGGCAAAAAGTTTGTGCTTCGCAGTCTTTCTGTGAGAGAAATCCTAAGCAGGACTTTCAGAGTTGTGTGAAGAGTAGGGTGAGGGGCTGAGTGTAAATAGTGTTTTGACTCCGCCAAATGTAAGCTAAATTGATTTTTTTTATGTATGCAGAATATAGCATATGCCTTTTTCAATTTGGGTTACATATTCATTTGACAAGTATTTATTTAGCACTTGCCGCTTGGACCGTATTCTGGTGAATATGAAAAATATCGGAAGTAGTCACTGTCTAGTTTGGGAGATGACATATTGTGGTCATTAGAATAATAAATAATATCTGATGTAGTGCCAGAACAAGAGAGAAGAGTATGGGATGGAATCGCTAAGGAAGTACTTCATGCAAGAAGTATTATTTGAGCTGTGTCTTAAAGGATTAGTAGTAAAATTCAAGTAGTGGAGGAGGAAAGATATTTCTGATGGTGAATACATTGGGACCAAAGGTAACATTTTTAGTGGTTAAGCATGGTGACCTTGGATCCAGATGGACCCAGGATTGAATCCTGGCCCTCTTGGGTAAGTCATTTAACTGCCTCACTTTCCTCATCTATCAATCTCCCAGGGATGTTAGGAAGAGTAAATGAGTTAATATTTGTAGTGTTTTAGAGGAAGCACCATGCTGTTTGTTAAATTAAAAGGCCTGAAGGTATAAAAACAAACACATTTTCATGGGACTATGACAGAGAGTACATACCAGGAAGTAGTGTTAAGGACAAGTAAGTATGGTGGGCCAGATTTGAACTGGCAAAAGTGTTTTGGCCCTAATCTTGTACGTGATGAAGTTGCTTTTTTTTTTTTTTTTGGTGGAATGGGGATAGGGAATGAAATTACAAAGGCATTGCTTTCCTAAGTTTAACCCAGGAAACTGTCTTTATTGGGTGAAAATGATCCAGGGTTTCCTTACCCATTAAGTGGAATAGATCAGTGTTCGGGACTGCAGGCAGTGGGTGTATTTTGCCGAGAGCTGCTTTGGCGGATAGATATTGAAAACGTTGGGCCGGCCCAGTGGCGCACTGCAGCAGGCGCTCTTGCCGAGGGTTCGGATCCCACTTACAGACCGGTTCCCGCTCACTGGCTGAGGGAGGTGCGGGCGTGACACCGAGGGTTGCGATCCGTTGCCGGACACGAAAAAAGACAAAAAAAAAAAAAAGAAAAAAGAAAATGTTGTAGTGAGTAGCACCTAAGCTATCCATTTGGGACCTAAAACCTCATGGGCTCTAAAAGATTTTTAAAAGACAGTTTTTTTCTTAGCATGCATTTCTCTGAGTTCCCCTTTTTTCCCAGGGTTTTTTAATATTTTGAACCTTGGTTATGGGGCAAGATGACATTATTTACATGAATGTAATGTTGTTTTCCAGTCAGCCGGGAGCTGCAGACTTGCTATGAGACACATACTATCCAGACTTGAGAAACCAAGGAAGACATCAGTAAAGCTATGCCGATTCCACCCTAAATCAGGACCCTGAGATAACGTGGATGGGAGCAGAAATCAGATGGAGCCTTGGTGAGACCTTGCACCTGGCTCTTTGCACAGAGCCCTCACAGCTCACATCCCCCTATCTCCTGCTTTTCATTTCCCACCTTCCACACCCTCAACCCCCTCTTTTAAAACCCCTCAGTAAATGAGTCTCTGAGATGGTGTTAATTAGGCCATTCTCCTTCAGGTTTACCGGAGAGGTGAGTTACATAACATGTCTCCTCAAATCACTGGGATTCCTGAATAAAAGCTGACTTCCATTTTCACCAACAATTTGACTTTTGAGTGGTTTGCTTTTGAAAGGGGGCAGGCAGCCAGACTTGGGTTTGATAACAAGATTTTGTCACTTCAGCCAGGAGCTGAGTGCTCCCCTGTAACAAAAATATCAATTCCAAAATAAGGTAAAAATTATGTATATTTATTTGATATTTTAAAAGTATTGCAGGGCCGGCCCATGGCTCACTCGGGAGAGTGTGGTGCTGATAAAACCAAGGCCATGGGTTCGGATCCCTATATAGGGATGGCCAGTTAGCTCACTGGGTGAACGTGGTGCTGACAACACCAAGTCAGGGGTTAAGATCCCCTTACCGGTCATCTTTCAAAAAAATAAAAATAAAAATAAAGTAAAGGTATTACAGACATTGATGTTTATTGATGTTTCTAAAAACGAGTAATAAACATGGATTGGTCAAATACAAAATTAATCATATCTATTGGTGAAAGAGGCTTGGAAAACACTTAAAATCATGACAATCAGGTATCTATAAAATCAACTGCATATATTTGACAGATAACCATTTAATAACACACAACACAAAAGTCACTGTACGGCACATTTAATTTTTTTTTTTTTTTTGCAATAGGTGCAATGAGGTAATTTTCTTGTCCTTTCAATTAAAAATTATATTTTGTCTTTTTTTTTTTTTTTTTTGCCAAAGCACCATAAGCTTATCAAACTAATTCAAAAAATATAAGTGGGGGCCGGCCCGGTTCGGATCCCACATACAGACCGGTTCCTGCTCACTGGCTGAGCGAGGCGCGGGGGCAACACTGAGGGTTGCGATCCCGTTGCCGGTCCCGGTCCGGTACGGGGGCAACACTGAGGGTTGCAATCCGTTGCCGGACACGGAAAAAGACAAATATATATATATATATATATATATATATATATATA
>NW_007727512.1:120029-130015 GCF_000696425.1 Galeopterus variegatus
ACAAATATGTATATATATATATATATATATATATATATATATATAAGTGGAAGTCCCCCAAATCTCACCCCATATAGGTAATGCACACTTTTTATTAGGGCAAGGAGCCCATTTTGAGATACCACATTTCCAGAAATTAAAGTTTCTACCTTACAAAGATAGACTCAGTGACAAGTTTTTGCCAGAAGCATACATCTAAATATTCTGATTATATGGATATAATGTTTATTTTTTTTATATATCTGAGGAAGTTAACAATTCTAGCTATGAGTTGACAAAAACATCTACTTTATATACAGGATTGGCCTAATTAATAGCTATCCCCCCCCTTTTTTATAGATATTCTTCTGTAGATAAAGATCACTAGGGACATTAGCTTCAAATACAGACGAGAATGATCCAGCAAACTATTATCTAGACATCAAAAAACCAAAATACTGTACAATGATGATTGATACATGGTAAAATGATAATTGGTATTCATAATGATGACCTTGAATTAGCCAACTAAGATTAAATCCTTCTCTGGATGTTTTTAGTGTTGAATAGTATAATCTTGTGTTTAAAAAACGGTTGACCCACATATATAATAAAAGGGTTAGCTATAAATATGTCTGTTAACTCAACTAATAAGCTTATTAACTGGAAGACCCCATTACAAGTAACTTGGACTTGGTTGAACAGTTACATTCCAATTTGCTTACAGTGCTTACACCAATGCACTGAATCATTTTTCCCTTAGTGGGAATGGATTTAGTCACATTTGTCTTTTCCTGCAGCTCAGCCTCACACACAGATAAGATGGCAGCTCACATGTGCTGCTTGAATCCCTGCCTTGATGGCATTAGCAATAACTCATGCTGCTGCTATTGGCATATGTCAGTGTTATCTGAGCCTATGAAATATGCGTGGGGAGGGGTAGAGTCTTAAACATAAAATGGGTGTACTTTATTATATTATTAAATAAAAGTTATAGGAGGCCATTGTTTTGGACTAAGTTCCTGCACTAGGCCCCAAAAGACCAAACTAAAAATCAAAATGGAGTCACCCCTGCTAAGTTCCACTTCACCAAACCTAAACTAAGTTGTGGCTGACCTTCCAAGAAATCAGGAGAGGGAGATAGCCAATTTCTCCAACAGGCCAGTTTAAATCTTCAGTAGGCATGATAATGAAGTTCCCTCTGCTTTAGTCCTTACACCAAAATAGATAGCCTTAAGTAAGCTGATGTTAAATAATCACTTATTTTTCTATTTTGTCTACCTGTCCCGACCTTACAAGGAAAGTAACTTTGAAATGACCAATCTGCTTTTTGCTTTGTGTCTACTTTCTTCAGCCCTTTCTGTCTATAAGACCAACTTTCTCTGCTGGGCTCATTGGAACATTTATTCTATTTTATGGAGTGAATTATTGCCCAATTCTAGAATTGCAATAAAGCCAATAGAGATCTTTACATTTGTTGTAATTTTGTCCTTTGACAGTATGTAAATTGTATATCAGTAAAGTTGATTTCAAACCAACCAACAAAAAACCCAACAAATTCTGAACCTGCAAATCACTTTAGGGAGAGGGAATACTGGTCTTGACCAAGACGTGTGATGATTAGTAAGCCTTGGCAAGCTGCCCCTTAAAACCATAAGAAAGTTGTGTTCATTTATCATCTTCCAAGCATAATCTAGGCTTCTGGCAAATTAGACCCAACCATTTTGTTCTACATTCAGTTGCAGGGGGGGTGAACCCTCCTAAGAATTCCCAACTTTCTTTGAAACTCCACCATTCTAAAAGGACTTGTGGTTATATGGAGAGCTCAGGAATGCAAGGCAGTATGGGGTTTATGCCATGTCCCAAGATTCCTCCACCTGGGCCTGTAATGGTTAGCCCCAGAAACAAAGTCCCCTTTTGCTGGAGCTGCCACGACTAGCTTCCCCCCTTCTCCTACCCTCTGTGTGGCTCTCTCTCGCGGCGGGCCTTCCCGATTGGCCAGCCAAACACAACCGACTGCGGCAGCCAATGGGAGCGGCTCTCCTGAACATTCAGAGGATGGGTGCTCGTGGTGTGATGAGGGGAGGTTGGCGCCTGGTACGCGCCCCCCTACATCTGGCAAGTCTGTGACAGAGACAGTAACGACCCCTACACACGCACACCCGCGCCCCCCGGCTCCCTCCTCTCAGCTGTGCGGGCCCCCCACAGCCCACTTTGTGTCTTGGCTGCGCCCTCCCCGGTTCCTTGGGGTCCGCGAGTGCACCTGCTCCCTCAATAAGACAGAGCATCCTTTTCTCCCAAGGCGGGGCGGGGCGGGGGCAGGGCACGCGGAGGCGAGGCTGAGCTGCCAGCCGCTCGGGAGGTGAAAGAGGCATCTCCGCCTCCGCCCCACCCCCGCCGAGAAGTGTTGCTCGGAGGCCGAAGCGCCCCAGTGATGCCTGAGGGTGCAGCTCTCTTTGTCCTCCCCAGCTGTGGTCCCTGCCGGCGGACCCCGTGCGCTCCGAGCAAGTGGGGGTGGGGAGTCCGAAACCTATCACATAAATGGGGGCAAGGAGAAAGGAAGTCTCTCCCGGGGTGGTGTGTGCCTCTCTCCCCACCCCCTCCCTCTCCTGCTTAGGCTTCCTGTCTCCGGTGTGTCCCTGGGGTCCAGGCAGGGGAGGGTCTAGGCGAAGGCGCGGCAGCGACTTGGGAAGTGCCGGGGGCTCGCACGCCCGAGCGTCCCGTCCGTCAGAGGGCACACACCGGCAGGAGAAGGCTCGCGGCTTGCACACTCGCCTCCACCTCTCTTCCTCTCCCTGGCTTTTGTGTTGGTGCCTCGGAGCTGCAAGGAGGGTGCGCTGGAGGAGGAGGAGGGGGGCCTGGGGTGAGAGGCACCCCCTCCACGCGCGCGCGCACACGTTGCCGGCGCACGCACACACGGGCGGACACACTCACAGACACGCACACACACACGCACAAAGCTCTCTCGCCTCGAACGCACTAACGTGGCCGTTTTCTTTGTGTGGAGCCCTCAAGGGGGGTTGGGGTCCCGGTCCGGTCCGGGGGAGATGGCGCAGCCCATCCTGGGCCATGGGAGCCTGCAGCCCGCCTCGGCCGCTGGGCTGGCATCCCTGGAGCTCGACTCGTCGCTGGACCAGTATGTGCAGATTCGCATCTTCAAAATCATCGTGATTGGGGACTCCAATGTGGGCAAGACCTGCCTGACCTTCCGCTTCTGCGGGGGTACCTTCCCGGAGAAGACTGAAGCCACCATCGGCGTGGACTTCAGGGAGAAGACTGTGGAAATCGAGGGCGAGAAGATCAAGGTGATCCAGACGGTCAGATCCGGGAAGGGAGGGACCTGAGAGGGGGGCCTTGCCTGAGGCATAGCTCTAGTGGTTGCAGACGTCCAGTGTGTGCCTGTATCGCCGCTTGCTGACCCCAAGACCCTTGGCACCTCTTCCTCCCCTTTCACCTGTCTCCGTGGCCCCGTCTCCACCTCACCAGAAATTTTAGGGCAGGCGGGAGTGGTTGCATTCTCACCCTTTACCCCTGCCTGACAGCCCTTGTCAGGAAAAGAATGTTTGATCCCATCTTTGACCCTGAGCCGGAGCAGCGGCACTTGTGGGCAGAGGGAGGCATGAGGCATCTCTCGGTCCTAGTCTGTGGGATGGATCCCAAAGCACTTTACACCTCTTGAGGTCTCTTCTACCTCTAGGGTGTCTATAGGCTGCAAAAAATCACTTTGGCCAAGCCCGAGGCATTAGACGGTAGGAAAAGATGAAAATCCATAGAGAATGAAAGCTACTTTATTTTAAATCGCAATATATAGTTAAGATTAGGGCTGAGTTGGGATGGTGGTGGAGTGGGGTGGTTCTGGCATAAAGCCATGAGCCCTTTTAATGAAATTGAGACATGGTCACCTGCCAGCCCTTCATAATAGACAAGACTTGTTCTTTTGGAACAGTCCCCCCTCAAATGATACCTACTTGACTTGGCTGGGGTACCTAATGAATGAACTGCCCATTACTTGCTCTGTTGGTATTGTCCGCAAGAAGGCCTTTGTAAAAATGTAGAGCAACTTATCTGAGGGCCAAGGGAAGTGCCTTGGTCCCCTCTGCCCCATTAGTTCATCAAATAGGCTAAGTACAAATATTCTTGTCTGACCATTTGTGCCCACCTTTAGTTCAGGAAAGGTAGAAACTCAATAGGACAGGAATATGTCAATGTGTAGGGGTGGCAGGAGGGAAGACATGGCAAAGGCAACTTCATGTGTCAGGGGAGGGGGTTCAGCATTGTGGGGAGGGAAGCACTTAAAAAGGCACTGGGGACACTGAAGACTCCTCTAGACCCACAACTGGCCTTTACTTGAGCCTATAGTTGGACCCTAGACAGGGTCAGGATGGACGTAAACCTCCCTTTTGCTGGTCAAACATCCAAAGTGACCACAACTCTCCTCTCCTGGGCAACGCGGAGAGAAGGGCTGAGTAACTGCGGAGACTGATGAAACAGTCCAAACTGTGCAACACTCCTGACTCCTTGATAATGAATGTGTTTTAAAATGGCTTCACGGGCCGGCCCGTGGCTCACTCGGGAGAGTGTGGTGCTGATAACACCAAGGCCACGGTTCCGATCCCTATATAGGGATGGCCGGTTGGCTCACTGGGTGAGCGTGGTGCTGACAATACCAAGTCAAGGGTTAAGATCCCCTTACCGGTCATCTTTTTCTTAAAATAAATAAATACAAATAAAATAAAATGGCTTCAGAAACTGGGCCAAGGCACTAGACATCATGAAGATGGACAGCTCTGGGCTGATAAGGGCCAGTCGCAGGGTCAGGAAGATAGAGCATTACTTTGAAATTGTGATCTTTGTTGCCCTTTGCGTTTTGGAGGGCAATTGCTACATTTCCTTTTAAAGTCAAAGTAGGTATCTCTCTCTGTCCTTTCATAGGGCTCTTATGTTGACATTTGGTTAAGACTTCCTCTAGTATGTCTGGCTTCTTTAATGTAAGGCTGTAAGAGTCTGGAATTTCTACACCATCACTTTCTTATCCAAAGTACAAATATATTTATGGATGGGTTCTTAAACCCTCAAAACCCTTAAAGTTTTATGATATTTGTTTAAAATCAAGTGTTACAGTAAGCCAAAAGTTCCCTGGGTTTAAAAGGGGGGAAATAAGTCCATCTGAAATTGAGATGCTGGAAAAAGGAAGTGTTCGGGAGTGTAGGGGAGGAGGGAGAAGGAAAAAGGAGGAGAGAGGAGAGGAGGAAGCTGGAAAGTGAGGAATGGGAGGTGGAAACGAGTGCAAGAGAGTCACAGCCCAAAGGCCTTGGGGAATTTTTAAACCATTCCTTCTCTTCTAACACCCCTGTACTCAGCCAAACTGGATTTTACAGTCTCTGCCAAAGATTCCGGACTTTTTCCCAGAGGGCAGAGCCTGTGACAGTGTGACTCACTAGAAACAGAGCTCAGCACAACACCACGTGCAGATAAGTGCTTCATATGGGCTTTTTTGGGAAGATGATATTTTCAAGAGGACAAAGTCTTGTGACACTGTTCATGGAGGAGCCCTCTGAGGGTAGATTCTGAAGGAACTCGGGGCAGAGTGGGGAGATGGTGACCCTGCCTCTTGTAAAGCTGAAGCAACCTCAGGACCAAAGCCAGCAGGTGAGAGACCAGCATGTCCGTGGAAAGACGGCAGAGCATGGCAAACTGCACATGACCTAGATGGGAGAAGATTTGGCCCCATGCTCTGCTGGCTTGGAGTTTCTCAAGGAACAAGTGCCAAAGCCATGTTAAGAAGTACTGCCAAGGGCTTCCCCTTTTGGGAGAGAGAGAGAAGTCCAGTGTGACCAGCTGAGGTGGCCCTAGACCACAGCCAGCAATAGAAGGCTTCTGGGCTATAAAATACCAGCCCTCACAGGACAGTGGTAGAGAGGTCTCAGCCAGCTCTTCCCCTCGGTCCAAGAGTAGGGTGTGGCCCCTCCTGGGCTGCCTCCATGTGTTCCAGTGTAGCACATACGTCAACCCCTGCTGGGGGACGGCCGATTTGGTGTAGTTGGGGCTATGCTCTTAATTATCAGGGCCATCCCTAGGAGATTGAAGCCCCATTTTGTGTCTCCAATCACTATGTCCCCCCACCCCCACCCCATCATAACACTTACAAGCCAGTGTCTTGTGGTTAACATGAACATCAAGAAAAGCCTCTCATGAGTAAGCAATAATAATAACTACTTCTATTTACTGAATAAACAAAGAGCCCAGGCTAAGCACTTTACATGCATTATCTTATTTGACCTTGCAGCAGCCCTGTGAAATTAGTACTATTGTTGTCATTCCCATTTTATAGATAAGGAAACTGAGGTTGAGAGAGGTGAAGTAACTTGCCCAATGGCACATGGATCTGAGCTTAGATCTTTGCCTTTTGAGCCCAAGCACTTCCCCATGTCACCATTCTGCCTCCCTGTGACAGGGCCAGGATTTCAATCCAGATTTAGAGCCCCTGCTCCTCACCACTGTACTCTACTCTAGGGGGCAGTGGCCAGCCCAGGGATAGAGGGATTGTGCACAGTGGGAAGTGGAATGCCAGGCAGCCATTCTAGGCTGTCTCCTCTAGGCCAGGGACCCAGGGTTATAGCCCAAGGACCCAGGAACCTTCAAGATGTCTCCTTCATCTGCACCCAGGACACTGAACTGAGTACCTGGGTTTTATTTTTTGCACCTTGACTGTCTCATCTTGGGCATGAGAATCAGAGAATGAGAAGAGAATTTGAGATTCTCTAATCCAACATCCTCATTTTACAGATAGGAAACTGAGGCTCAGAGAAGGAAAGTGACTTGCCTAAGATCACACAGGACCAGGCCTAGAACTCAGGTCTATTAATTCCCTTTCTGGTGCTCTTTCCACACATCACACTGCCTGGCTTAGAAGAGCACACAGAACCCACTCCAAGCCCCATGGTCCATCCACCCCACGAGGTTACTTGTGACAGGGACACAAAGAGACATCATATGGGAAAGCTGACAGTCTTTCCTAACATCAGCCTAGGAAAGGTGGAGGCATCCTGCAAAGGAAAGTTGGAGTTTCGCTTAATTACTATTCTGTGTCTGTCACCTACAGCCTTAGCTAAATCATACTGAGTGTGTTTCAGTCTAAGAGCATTAGAAAATGAGAATGGGGTGTGTGGGGGGTGGAGGTGGGAGTGTAGCTAGTAGAGAGAAGGCTCAGAAACTAATTTTTGAGCCATTCTTTGTAAATTCTCATGGTAGCAGCCCTTCTGTCTAGTTTGGTTCCTTCCACAAGCTGGGCACCCCTTCTGCCCCAGCCCTGGAGACCAGGCAAACTGCAGGTCAGCCATGGTTGTGGGCAGGTGTGGCCCAGGACTGTGGATTTCCCTTCCTCTGCTGATCACTGGGAAAAAAAAACCCACCTTCCTGTGTTCCATTACCGAGTGGACGGAGGCTGAGCTAAGTGTTCCTCGGAAGCTGCCGGCAGTCAGAATGACATCATGTCTTTCTTAGGGCTCCTGAGCTTCCATCTTCTGTCAGTTGCTTTGTGGTTAATTATCCATCAGTGTGTGTTTCTCTGCCTCCCTTGTTGCCGCTCTTTCTGTGCTTGAGTTTCTCTTTGTCTCTGTCCTCCTTTACCATTCTCTGTGTCAGCTTTGTGTCTGTATCTTAGATGCCGGTGGGACAGTCCTGCTAGTTGAAAAAAGATTTCTTTTAAACTTTTCCCATCATCCACTCGGGCATCCTCCAAAGGTTACAGATGTATTTGTCTCCCTTTTTGCACTTCAGCCCTCCCCCATCGGCCTCCAACAAAAGGACATTCATGCCTCATCTATAGGAAGATGTCAGATATGTTCATGTTCTCTAGGGAAAAGAAATACCCATGTCAGCTAAGAGCACATGCAGGGGGGTGGGGGGCTTGCTGAAGCTCGCCAAGGCAGGAATAGCCCCAGGAAAATGGCTTAAAAGTCTAGATTTATTTTTGGCAGCTCCCCACGCTGTGCCCCTCCACCCTTCTCCAGCCCCCCATCAGTTTGGGCCTGCCTCAAGCCACTAGTGGCATGTGGCCTACATTCCTCTCTCCTCCCCCTCCCCACTGGACTGCCCTTACCTTGGCTCTATCTCTTCTTCGAGAAGCCAAGCTTTCTGTGCTTTCCAGGATGAGCACCAATGGATCCAAGGAACAGTACTAACGGGAGAGGGCTGATGGGCTTTCTGAGACAACACTTACAGAACACTTTACATTTTGCAAAAGCCCTTTCTCAGGTGTTATTTCATTGGATCATCCGGCAACTATAGGAAGATCAAGTTCCCATTATAGAGATGAGGGAAGTGGGGCTCAGGGAGGTTAAACAAGTTGCCTGGTTGCTACTAAGCAGAGGAGCTGGATCGCTCCCTTTCCAACAGTGCCCACTCAAGTAGTCGTCTATCCATACTTAATGGTGGAGGTTTCAGGCCAGGGAGGAAGGGAGAGTGTGTATTAGGCACCGTGTCCTGTATTTACAAGAAATGCTAATCCTCATAGCGTCCCTACATGATTGCTAGTGTTATCTTCATTTTCCAGATGAGGACACTGAAGATAGAGTAAGTAATGCCTAAGGACACCTAACTAGTACATGATTTGGGGGCTGAGACTTGCGCCCGAGTTGCTTTCCCTCCACTATACCCCATTGGCTTTCTGAGAGAAAGGAGGATCTGGGGAGCGTGTATGTGGCTAAGGGGCAGTGGTCAGCCCTGTCCACCGTGTGGATGCGGTGCCTGCAGGAAGGGAGGAATGGGTGACAGAAGAGCCAGCTGCAAAAGACAAAGGAGATGCTTTCACTGTCTGGCAGGGCCAGAGGTTTATGAGGATGCTGAGAAGAAAAGGAACACCAAATCTTCAAACAAAATGAGATTATATCACATGTCCAGTGAGCCTGACTGTGGCGCTGTCCCTTTCTGATGGCTCCAAGGAGCAGCCTGCTTCCTGGCTCAGTTTTCACCATAGACAGGGGTGCAAATAACTCGGGGTGAGGGTTATAAAGAGCTGGAATGGGAGCAGTGCCTACAGACTAAATTCTGAGCCTCTAATTAAAAGCTTCAGAGGCTCCCAATAGCATTGGGAAGGCAGAGGAGGTCTCCAGCAGAGAGGGCCCTCCCTGCAGTTCCGGCAACTTGGGCGGTGTACACAATTATGAAGCCAAAGAAAAGCCAAACGGCCAACCTTACTCAGCCTCAAATACCTCACACACTCCCACCCATGTTCCTGCTAGTAGCAGGTATTTTTAGAGTCCTGAGCTCATGGTGTTAAAGCATCTGCCACATGCCTGAGGGCTGGTAGGGATTCAGCCTTACTCAGAGGCAAGAGGCAAGAGTTAAGACTACTGGGGGGTGGGGTTGGGAAGTGGGGATCAAAAGCCAAGCAGTAATGACATTTTGGGGCTGTACTTGCTCTCTTCCCACTGACCTCCATTCCTCTCCTGGCCTGCTCTCCCTTTCTTCCTGTTCAGAGCACCAGAGAGGTGGAAGAAATGAAAATCTTTTCTATCTCTGCTTGCAGAAGCAGATCGGTCTTTGAAGACTTGTCTTTCGGTGTAACCAAAGTCAGATGTTCTCTCTGAAATCGCCATGGCAGATACCTAGGATGCCAGACTGCTTGTAGTTTTGGTGGCTTAGGCCAATACTGCTTGTTGATGATGATGTTGATGATGGTGACAATTTCAATGATAAGGGATCTGATGCAGAAAAAGACTGCTTACAGTTTAGCTGGAGAGATGCCAAGAGCACTGATGAAACAAGTAGAGAACACATATATTCTAACCGGCATGACACAGACTCAAAGTGCAATAGAAATTGCTAAGAAAAGAGAGTTAAAGGGCCGGCCCGGTGGCGCACTGGATAGTGTGCCGCTTGGGAAGCCCGGCGGCGCTCCCGCCCGAGGGTTCGGATCCCACATGCAGACCGGTTCCCGCTCACTGGCTGAGCAAGGCGCGGGAGCAGCACTGAGGGTTGCGGTCCCGTTGCCGGTCCCGGTCCGG
>NW_007727512.1:130427-137331 GCF_000696425.1 Galeopterus variegatus
CGGTCCGGTACAGGGGCAACACTGAGGGTTGCGATCCGTTGCCGGACACGGAAAAAAAAAAAAAAAAAAAAAAAAGAAAGAAAAGAGAGTTAAAGATAAGTTGGACAAGGTTTGAGGAAGGAGGTGAGGGCATGAGTGGAGCCGTGAAGAATGGGTGAGATTTGGATAGGGCAGTGAGGGGGCAACCAGTTCTGTAGGGTAAGGGTGGACCAGCAAGACCAAAGGTACAGAGGAGGGAATAACCCATGTGTAGCTGAGTAGTTTGAAACTAGGTTGAGAGGGGTCAAATTATGGCAGACAGAAAATGTTCCATTTGATGCCACATGCAGTAGAGGGCTATCATAATTTCCTGAAGAGGAGGATGGTGCGCTGATACAAGCAGGGATTTGGGAAGGCTAGTCTGAAAGCAGTATTCAGGAGGCACTGCAGTAGAGACACCCAAAATCCAAGACTTTGCTGTAGTCCAGGAGTGAGAAGGGGAAGGTCTGGCCGAGGGACATGAAGATCAGAATAGAGAAAAGGGTAAATCCAAAGGTTGTGCCAAGGGAACTTGGAGGCCACGTTGATAGAGATGAAGGGGAGCCTGGACAATGAAAACTGATGTTCAGAATGATGACTCTGGGGCCCTGTAACATCTTCACTCAGCAAAGAGATTCAATTATATTTACTAGATTATACTTACTGACTGCTAACACCAAATAAAGGCTATACTTCGTTTTAAGAGCCATAGTAGTCAATTAGTGGCCATAATCAAATTTTCTTTGATAACTGAGAATTGTATAGAGCCTTGGGACCATCATTCTGAGCATGAATTTCGCTTGTCCAAGACGTTGAATGTATGAAGGGAAATAGATTGGGCTGAATGTGTGTTGACTCCAGAGTATCCCCTGGGAGTTGTGTCTTTGCACATGTTATTGATATCAACTTTTTTCCTTCTTAATTTGGCTTGTATCCCAAAAGCTAAGATGCAGAAGAAAAATCCAGTGAGTTAAATTACCTTTTACATAACAAAGAAGTGAACTTAAAAATAAATTGAGCTAAAAGGTGAGATTTTAACACTAATTTTGTTTTTTTTAAAAAGTAATTAAAACAAAACAAAGTAATGCATGCTTGCAGAAGAAAATTTGGAAAATGCCAAAAAAATTAAAAGAAAAAGAAGAAAATAAACATCACCTATAGTCCCATTGTCCATAAATAACCATTAATGTTCTGATGTACACATTTTCAGTCTTTTCTATGCGTATGTCTATTTTTAATGGTTTTTAAAAATTGGGGACTACACCATATGAAAAATTTTGTATCCTGCTTTTTTTCACTTACTTGTATTTTGTGAGCATTTTCCTCACCATTTAGTATTTGAAAACATTATTTTTAATGGCTGCAAAATAGCCCATTGCATGGATATACACTTTTGCTTTTCCTCTCCTAGTGAGCATTTAGGTAGCTTTCTGTTTTTAAAAAAGTATAAATAACACAGTGATTAAGATCTTTGTAACACAAAGGTCAAGGGTTCAGATCCCCATACCAGCCAGCTAAAAAAAAAAAAAGAACTTTGTGCAGAATTTTCACCACATCTCTATTTCTTCTGTAGAGATTTCTAGACGTGGGATTACAGGCTGTAAGAGTTGTGAACATTTTTAAGGTTCTTGATAATATTGCTAAATTGCTGTCCAGAAAAGCTGACTAACTTACACCCCAGTTTTTCAGCTAAAAACTTGAAGATTTTTCAACTCAAGATTTTTGACATTCTTAAGAAAAACTTGACAAACCCTGAAAGCTCTCTCTACACTTTGATAAATCCATTCTGCTAATCTGTCAAAGAACCACTTCCTGTGTCAGGGCTTACAACCTCATTTGTATAATGCTACAGAACCATGTTTTCTCCTACCTGTTCACGTTTCCTTTTCTGACTCCACGTATGGATTTTTGTATCTTCCAGGTTCAGGTGTGGGACACAGCGGGTCAGGAACGCTTCCGCAAAAGCATGGTCGAGCATTACTACCGCAATGTGCATGCAGTGGTTTTTGTCTATGACGTCACCAAGATGACATCCTTCACCAACCTCAAAATGTGGATCCAAGAATGCAATGGGCATGCTGTACCTCCACTAGTCCCAAAAGTGCTTGTGGGCAACAAGTGTGACTTGAGGGAACAGATCCAGGTGCCCTCCAATTTAGCTCTGAAATTTGCCGATGCCCACAACATGCTCTTGTTTGAGACATCAGCCAAGGACCCCAAAGAGAGCCAGAACGTGGAGTCAATTTTCATGTGCCTGGCTTGCCGGTTGAAGGCCCAGAAATCCTTGCTGTATCGTGATGCTGAGAGGCAGCAAGGGAAGGTGCAGAAACTGGAGTTCCCACAGGAAGCCAACAGTAAAGCTTCCTGTCCTTGTTGAAACCAAATGGTGTAAATACAAGATAAATTAGCACTGGAGTTTTTCTTTCCCTTTTTTCCATGCCTGCCTAACGCTGACGCCTGCTTGTTTCCATACAAATTGATATCAAATAAAATTTGTATAGATTATCGCATGGTTTTATGTCTTGCTTTCCTCCAAGACGACATTGCTGATTGTAATGAGTAGAAGCAGCAGCTTGCCCTACTACAGTGATATATCCGTGCCAAGGCACACTCCCTACCAGCCTTCTATGCTATCTGAAATTCTCATTGTTTGAGTCACTTCAGGACTAGATCATTCTCTCACTCAGTGTCATCAGTGGCAGAAACACCAGCTGGGGTCAGACACAGGCCAGATATGTTTTTCTAGTGAGCGAATGCAGGTGGTGGGATAGAGAAGTCTTGAAAGGAAGCACAGACTCATTATTTCCCAGGTTCCCTAGATGTGTGCCTTGGATGTTGAGATGTCAAGATAGGGTGCTCTCTCCCTATTTCCCAAAGTTTAAAAATAAAAAGTATAGGTTTCCCAATGGGCCCAGTTACTTCCAGAATAGTTAGATCCTGCTTCTCATTTTTCACCAAGCAGTCTGGGACACCAAAAGTGTTTCGCCCCTGCCCTTTCTTTGATGGGGCAAGTCTCGAGCTTACAAACATCTATTACACCCCCAGACCTTTGCTGGGTGCTATGGAAGAAACATAACAAGAGGACCTATCCCCTCTATTCAAAGACCCTATAATCTAGTTACAGGGACAATGTACACACTGAAACTACTTGAGAACAAAAATTAGACATCATCCTCAAGCGTGAGATTGTGCTATGGGAACTGAGAACATTGGGAGGGCTCAGCAGAAAAATCAATGGACTTATTTTGTATTTGAATAAAGTGTAACATTTGGCTTGATGAAAAGGAGGGGAGTGAGCAAAAGCAGGGAGGCAGGAATGACCTTGAGGGTTGGACAGGAGGAAACTGGCCATCTGAGCAGCCCTAGTGGGGAGCCTAGTGATGAGCGGAGGGTCTGCACATCAGGCAGATCAGTTTGTACTTGTATTTTGAGCCCATGGGAGCTTTTGGTGGTTCTCCAGCAGTAGTTATTTCTTATACATCTGGTCTTATTGATGTGAAAGCCACTTGTACAGTTGTTAAGGTAACTGAAAGCAGCTAGTAAAGACGTATCTACAATAGCCCCAGGTTGATTTCTTTGCTTGGGGAATGCTCCTTTAGGGGGGGTCTCTTGTTGGAATCCTGCTATGAGAGGGTCCCAGGAAGACAGCTCCTGAGCATTTTCCTCTGTTAGATGTATGCAGCTCTGCCCCCAGACAGCAAAGAGTAACGCATAGCAGATGTGCTTCCCACCCCAACAAAAAGTCTGTCTGGTCCAGCCTGGCTGTCCCTGCAGCCCTCTCCTTCACATCCCATCCTCACCTGGCCTCAGGCCCAGCCCAGCCGCCAGTCTGGCTCTCATCACTTGGCTTCTGCCTGTATCACAGTCTTTGGAACCTGCCCAGTACTCCAGTTAGGGCTTATTTTTTTACCAGTTGTCACCACCCAATGCCCTGCCCCTGAATCTCAGCCACGGGGTTGGGGTCCTGTTGTCTGTTGATGAGCTGCCTACTGAAACCCCAGTTGCTATGCTTCTCCTAGATGGAAAACCCCATGACCTTGTTTCAGACTCCACACACTGACTACTTGCCCAGGACACGACCTACTGTTGTGGTGCCTTTTGGCACCTCTGATTCGGCTGCAGGGCTGGGCCACCTCTCAGTGACTGCAGGAGCATTCATCTGTCCTAATGGGGGCATTTCAGTCTGGGTCTTGGCTCCTCTTCGTCAGGGCCTCTTTCTGCTGTAACAACGTGTATTACTCTGTTTCTGTTGCTTATAACAAAATACTTAAAACTGGGTGATTTATAAGAAAATGTAACTTATTGCTTACAGTTTCAGAGGCTCAGAAGTCTAAAGTCTAGGGAACACATCTGGTGAGGGTCTTGGTGGTGACTTCAGTGATGCAGGGTATCACATTGTGAAAAGGTGGAGCAGAGAGAGCAGAGAGACTCTTCGTGCTCCCCTTTTAAAGCCCTCCAAACCATGCCCATGACCACCATTTTTAATCCATTCCATACGGCGTGGTCCTACAATCCAATCACCTCTTCCAGACCCCACCTTTCAATCACCATAATAGGATTTCTCACCCTCTTAACAGTCACAGTGGAGGCCAAGTTTCTAATACATAAAACTTGGGAGACACAATTCAAGCCTCAGTGAGTTTTGGGGGGACACAATTCAGCCCACTACACAGGGCCAAGATGGCAACGTTCCAAGTCCTCTAACCAGGCCTGGCTCTTTTTAGACCTGGATTGCCCCTGACACCTTTCAGGCATTCAGCAGACATTTTCTGAGCACCCAGTATGTGCCACTGTTCTAAGCCCTGGGATACATAGGTGAACAAATAAAATCCTGCTCTCCTAAAGGAGACAGACACTAACCAAGAAATGAGATGCCTCAATGAGATCATTTGAGAGTGTGATAAGGACTCTGAAGGCCGTAAACAGGACAAATGGATAGAATGTGAGGGAGGTGGGGGAGGGCAACATATTAGATAGAGTGGTCACAAATGGCATCTTTGAAGAGATAACATTTAAGCTGAGAACTTAAGAAAAGCAACCAGCTATGAGATAAGGAGGAAGAGAACACCAAGCAGAGGAAATAGCAAGTGCCAAGGTCCTGTGGGGGGAGCGAGTTAGGTGTGTTTGAGGGACAGAAAGGAGCTAGTATGGCTGGAATAGAGGGAGCAAGGGAGAAAGTGATGGGAGATAAGGTAGAGAAGTAGGTAAGGCCGGGTCTGCTGGGGTCCTGTGGTCCATGACTGGGAGTTTGGGGTTTATTTAAGTGTGGTAGGAAGCCAGTGGGCTCTAGCACCACCTAGACTCAGTAACCTTTGGAAAGATTCAGCAGGCTTGCCAACCTGCAAGAAGGAAAAGCATCACTTTTTCTTAGCTCCTCTGGGATAGACAGACAACCCTTCCTGGGTGACTCCTGAGTGTGAGCCTCATGGCTGCCACTTCCATCCTGGCTGGCCCCCATCTTCAAAACCAGATTCTGCAAACTTCCCCTAGACTGTCACTTTTGGTCCTGCCAAGGCTCTGGTAGTTTTGCTGTGAACAGCAGGCATTCACAAATCTTGTCCTCCTTCGATCCCCTGTGCCTCATCTGCCTGATCCTATCCCTTCCTGAAGTGTGACTGCTCTCCCTCAGCCTTCTGGGGACAGCCAAGAAGTCCTGGGACTCCGCACTGTGGTGCCAGGAATCCTGAGAATCTCCAGGCTCCACCCAGATTTCTCAGTCCCTTACCGGGGTCCCCAGTTTCTTTCCCAGGGCGTGGGATGCAGGGGAAGATGGTATCCCTACATGGAGCCAGGATATTTTAATGGGACTCTAGCATTGTTAGTAATATCCCTTTTTCAGCCTCAGAAATGACGGATGGCATGGGCTGGCCCGGTGGTGCACTGCTACAGTGCGCCGCTTGGGAGCGCGGCGGCGCTCCCGCCGAGGGTTCGGATCCCACATACAGACCGGTTCCCGCTCACTGGCTGAGCGAGGTGTGGGTGCAGCACTGAGGGTTGCGATCCCGTTGCCAGTCCCGGTCTGGTACGGGCGCGACACTGAGGGTTGCGATCCATTGCCGGACACAAAAATAGACAAAAAAGGAAAAAAAAAAAAAAAAGAAATGACAGATGGCAGCAGCAGGGTGACAGAATAGTGCTCAGGCCTCCCTCAGATTGAGAGAGAAGATTTGGGAATGGGCTGGACCCAGCGCATACTTGGTGGAAGGGAACCCAGGAAGCCACAGAACCATGAGACCCTTGTTGCTATGAGAGTTATGAGGAGCGGAGGGGTTAAAAGGAAGTAGGGTGCTTCCAGGACCCTCATTCAGCCTCACTATGTCTCTGGAATTATCCATGATGGCTACTATCTCTCCTTTACAGCTCACCTTCACTATCCAGACCTGTACCTTTGAGTCTTTACCTGTGCTACAGACACAGGAGCTAGCTGCAGCCATGCCTTGTTATCCGAGGGTGATTGGTTCCAGGACCTCCTGCAGACGCTCAAGTCTCTGATATAAAATGGGGTAGAATTTGTATATAACCTACGCACAATCTCCTGTACACTTTAAATCATCTCTAGATTACTTATAATATTTAACACAATGTAAATGCTATGTAAACATTGTTATACTGTATTGTTTAGGGAGTAACAGGAAAAAAGTCTATACGTGTTTAGTACAGACACAGTTTTTTTTTTTTTCCTTTTTGTCTTTTTTTTTACTGACTGGTAACGGGATCGCAACCCTCGTTGTCGCTCCCGTACCAGGGACCGGCAACGGGATCGCAACCCTCGGTGTTGCGCCCGCACCGCGCTCAGCCAGTGAGCGGGAACCAGTCTCCACATGGGATCCGAACCCTCGGCGGGAGCGCCACCCCCCTCCCCAGCGGCGCACCCCCCAGGCCGCCC
>NW_007727512.1:138295-140041 GCF_000696425.1 Galeopterus variegatus
CGGCCCGTGGCTCACTCGGGAGAGTGCGGTGCTGATAACACCAAGGCCACGGGTTCGGATCCCATATATGGATGGCTGGTTTGCTCACTGGGTGAGCGTGGTGCTGACAACACCAAGCCAAGGGTTAAGATCTCCTTACCGGTCATCTTTAAAAAAAAAATAAATAAATAAATAAAATAAAAAAATAAAAAAGTATGTTCAGTCCAGTCTGTTGTTGGTTGAATACACAGATGCGGAACCCATGGATATGGAGGGCCGACTGTACTGATATTAACGCCCGGTGTGGCCAGGCACTGTACCCGTACTTTACATTCATTCACTATCTCACTTAGTGCTTCTTCAACCCTATGAGGTAGGGATAATGATTTCCATTTTACAGACAAGAACATGGATGCATTGAGAGACTTAATGACTTGTCCAAGGCAGTGAGTGATGAAGTGAGCTCTTTCTCACTTCAAGTCTAGGCCTTTCTACGATATTATATTGTCTTTCCAGCTACTTCCAAGCTCCAAGACTTAACCCCTTGCAGGGATTCAGGTTTTCTCCAGCCACTCTTCCTGGCCCATCGGGCCTTGGCCAGCACATCAATCAATATCCAGGAGGCTATTCTGGAGCATTCCTCCATGAATAGGATGCCCCTGACCAGATACCTCCAAGAAGCCTGATTGGCTGACAGAAGTGTCAGCTCTGGGCCAAAGGAGTCCCTAAGATGTCCTTAACTTGGCCAAGAGCTGGGAGCCACACAGCCAGGGAGACTCGGCTGCTCTGCCTTTGGGGCTAAAGGATCTTGCGACTGAGCCCCCAGAACTCTCCCTCCTCCAATATCTGCTCATTTGTGATTTTTTTGTTGTTGTTGTTTTTGTCTTTTTTTTTTTTTGGGTGGCTGGTGGGTACCAGGATCCATCCCTTGACCTTGATGTTATAAGACAGCACTCTAACCAGCTGAGCTAACCCCAATATCTGCTCATTTGCTCAGGCCACCAGATCCAGCCTGAGGACTTGCTCTGGCCATGCTCCAGGAGGCCGAGGACTGTCCCAGCAGGGTCCTTGGGCCAGAGAGCCCAGGACTGGATGCTGCTGGGGGCACCACCACCTAGAGCAGTGCCAGAGAGGGATACTCAGCCCAGGTAGCTGGAGAAGGCCACCCCCCAAGTGGAGCAGACAGCAGCCTACCTGAGTGTGTGTTGGGGGCAGGAGGGCTTGGAGATGTGTTGACAGCTCCCTGGAAAATGAGGCTTGGCTTCTCCTGCAACTTTTACCAGTAGATGTAGAGAGAGGCCCGTATTTATTCTCTCATCACACCCAAGGGGGCAGAGATGCTGCCTTACCTCACAGAGGCCCTCTCCACCCGCCATACCTCATCACCTCCCTGGGACGGGCTTTGCTCCCTCTGGAAGGGCTGAGTCACCTCCAATTCCCTTGAAGACCCCATCACGAATCGAATGGAGCAGCTATGTGGGTTAAAACCTTGTTCTGACTCCAAGTCCCCTTGACTATCCACACCCCTAACGGCTGATGCAGGGGCAGCAGGACTGAGAGGGAGACCTCAGAGATTCCTCTAGATTAGTATTTCCCAAATGCTGGTCCACAGCCGACTGCATGAAGCCAGAGGGGAAATTATTAAAGTACCAATTTCTGGGGCACCAGCCCCAAACATTTTGATCTAGTAGATCTGGGGACAAGGCCAAGAAGTTTGTATCTTTAAATACACCAGCCCCCTGCGTGTGTGTGTGTGGGAGGGTGGGG
>NW_007727512.1:144381-156734 GCF_000696425.1 Galeopterus variegatus
TCGGTGACGGGCCATAATAATCATATACAGTGTATATTGACAAAATAAAAAAAAAAAAATGAGAGACAACTGAATAATCCTGAGTATAAACACCTCCACACTGAGTACCGCTCTGGATGCAAGGCGCCTCAGATTGATAATACAATAGAGATGCGTGTCTGCCATGCGCCTCCTGCTGGTAGGATTAGGAAAGGCAGGAAAGTGTTTACCAGCAGATTTTCTGTCAGGTACTGAGCATTTCCTGGGATGGACGCCAAAACAGAAGGAGCTAATCCGGGTCCCAATCTGGGCACTTAGACACCTGGAACTAGAAAGGTTACTCTTCTAAAAGGGAAAGGGCTGAGGATGCACTGAAGCTACCTCCACCAAATCACTAGGGCTTAACTCTGCTAAGGGAAGTCCGTGAAACCTGGTAAGAGCTACTAGCCTGGCAGCAGGGAGGGAGGGCAGGCATTAAGAAGCACCTCACCTGCCCATGGAGATAGAATTTGAAGCTGGGCTGGTAAGTAGCCCTGGTGGTCTTAAGAGAGACCACTGGGGGCACAGAGAGATTCCCTTAGACCATGATACAGCTGAACTAGAACGCGAAATTAACCTCATGACCCGATTTGACTCTGCAGTTGGTACTTAATCCCTTCCCCAGAGATAAAGTAAGTATTAGGACCCTCTGATTTTAATCTTAAATACCAGAGGAAGCTTCAGGTAGAAGCGTGGATAAGAAACCTAGCAGACCTTGGGGCCGGCCCGTGGCTCACTTGGGAGAGTGTGGTGCTGATAACGCCAAGGCCACGGGTTCGGATCCCTATATAGGGATGGCCAGTTAGCTTCCTTGAGAGAGCATGGTGCTGACAACACCAAGTCAAGAGTTAAGATCCCCTTACCGATCATCTTTAGAAAAAAGAAAAAAAACCTAGCAGACCTGACCCACTAATCCCAGGTAGAAACCCTGGTGCTTCAGGCAAAGGGGTGGTACCCCGGGTATTGCTGTCCTGCCTGTCCTTCCAGGGAGATCGTTAAATGGAAAGGATATTGGATCAAGCTTGCTTTTCAGCCTCTATGCTTGCAGCTGAAATAATGATAATTATCAATGGTGGCTAGCATTTATTGAGTGTTTACTGTACACTACTAAGTACTATGTTATGTGCTTAACATGGACTGTCATGCTTAATCCTTCCAATAACCTCTGAGGCCCAGAATGATCAAAGCACCTTGCCCAGAGTCACATGGCTTCCCAGTGTTGCAGCAGGGGAGAAACGAGGCCTGCCTAACTGCACAGCCTGAACCACAATACTAACTTCTTATTCTTCTCTGTTTCTCTGGAGCCTGAGAGGAGGATGTGTTCCTAGGCCCAAGGTTAGGCCCCATCTCTGTTCATTCAGGACTAAGCAGTAGATTGGATGGGAGTTAATGCTATATGCCAGGGCTTGAGCTGGTGAAATCATTCTTAGGTAAGGATTAGGCCCAGATCTTGGGGGTAGGGGAGGAGTAGGCACCTGAGGATCGCAGTACCTCCCAGGAGGGGAGGACAGGGCAGGGGAATGGAAAGTCTAGGAACAGGCCAGCTCTAAATGGAACTTTTTTTAAAAAAGGTATTTTAGAGGAGCTTCTTGCCCCATTTGAGAGATGAGAACAGATGACCTTTAAGATCCTTTTCAGTTCTCCATTCCTATAAATGAAGACAGTGTGATTGTGCACTAGTTTCTATGGTATATGCACATTAAGCCAGCTATGAAAAACATGAAGTTTTAGTCCGCTGGATAAGGATCGCTTCCTTGTCTACAGATCAGAAGTCAGCTTTGAATAGCATAGATCTTCCATTAAAGAAAATGCTCTGATTTAATTAAAACCGGAGCTGGGAAAATGGTGTTAATGTAATGTGAACAAGTCAGTACTTCCTGATACCATTTATTTTCAGAATGACAAGTTACTTCAGTTTCCTCATCTGAAAATGGGATTGAAAATCATCTTTATGGGATGTTTTAGAAGATTTTATTAAGATAACATGTGAAATGTAGTTTATGGATAAACATTTGTATATTATACTTTATTCAATTCTCCTGATTAAAGGACACTAAGAAGAAACAGATATGGAAGATCATTCAGGTTTTCCCCAATCATTCAGTTTTAAAAATCATTCAGTTTTAAAAATAAACCTGTGTTGAATATACACTTCTTTTAAATTATTCATAACTGAGGTAACTTGACCACAAAGCCACTATGAAGTCACTAAGAGACCTAAATCAAATCACTTCAGATTGTGGTTTTTAAGACATTTGATTCATACAATAAGACAGACAACTGGTTAAATAGCCTGTGTTCCAAGCTTGAGGTATCTGATTTACCAAGGACTTTTATGTTCTGAAACTCTGAAGCTCTGCTAGATAGAAATATCCCATTCTATTCCCAATGTTTTATCGAGAAAAAGAAACATGTACAACTTAAAACTTTCCTTCTATTCTGTGCTGTAATGAATCTATTTAGGCAGGTATACTGGAGAAGTGGAGGAGGAGGGAAATGGAGATAAGGGGCAAACAGACAGAAAAGAGCAATTCCAAGGTTGAGTGACAATATCCCTAATGTCTGAAAAAGCAAGGAATTTTAAAAAATAATTTCTAAGTTCTACAAAAGGAAAGGGCGCTTTACTACTGCTATTTACAATTACACATTTTCATAAATTAATAGTATTGGATAAGTAGCCAAGATTTCTGGAAATGAATTCCTGGCACTAATCAATAAAAAAAAGTTTCCTTTAAAGAAAGGATTTCCTAAGCACAAAAGGAAGGTTTTCCTCCAAAGTCGATAAGACTCTGTACTAGTTTTCAACAAGGCAGTGCCATTTCATTTCATAGTCTTTAGACAGGAAAAGCCAGAGCTATACTCATTTCCAATGTAAGAAAACTGGACCACATGTAATTGAAGCACTGTGATAAGGTGTCATCCATCCAGCAGTTTGAAGGAATGTATTGCAAGACCTGGGAACTATAAGCCAAATTACCACTAAAACTGTCAGTGAGCAGATTCCACTACTGTGTAGTTTCTAGGGTCTCCTCTTAGCAGTAGTAGCAGCAGTGATAGTAGTAACAGCAGCAAGAGAAATAACAATAACAGCTTCAGCAGCAGCAGAAATGGCAGTAACACTGACATCACTTATTCAGTGTCTACTTTTTGTCATGCCAGTGCCAAATTTTAAACATATATAAAATATATATGCATATATATGTCTGTATATATGTGTGTGCGTACACACATATATATACTCCTTACAGCGACCTTGCAAGGAAATTATTACATACCTTTCACTGATAGGGAAACTGAGACTGGACAAGTTCAGGTAATTTACTCAAGGCTACACAGCTGGTTAGATACAAAACCAGGATTTAAGCCTAGGACTGTCTTATTTCAAGGCTGTGCTCTCTTCACACCACCCCTCATCACAGCTGTACGGATAAACAGACATTTTTCAGTGTGGAGGATTAAAAACAGTAGGAGAGAAGCACAGTAGCATCTCCAGGTTTGTCAATGACAGTAAGCTCTTCTGGGTGGTTACATACCAAAGTGACAGGAGTGAGGTCATAGATGAGTCTCAGAATCAGAGAAGTGAGGTGTATGAGTATGACTATGAGGTGAGGCATGGTGTGACCAAATATAAGGCAGTATAATTTAGGGACAGTTCCCCAATACTATTTATAAAACACAGTTATGACTAAAATGAAACTAGGAGCATTCATGGACGTGCCCTAAAAATAGAAGTTGGGTAAAGATTAGAGCCATTTCTGCAGACAGAAATAAAATCAGGAAGGGCAGTAACAGACTAACAATACTAGGACAGTGATGACTCACACTCCTGTGTGCCAATCACCGTTCTAAGTGGCATATACAAATATTAACTCGTTTAATCCCCTCAACCCTCTGAGTAGATGCTGTTACTTGCATTTTACAAAAGAGAAAACTGAGTCATAGAGCCCAAAGTCACACATATCTAGCCACTGGTAGGGCAGGAACTCCAACCTAGGTGGTCTACTGCAGAATCTGGGCTCTTAACCACTTCATCACCCTGCCCCTTTAGAGGTACAGCGTGGGTTTATTGTGGAGTTGGGTATTGAATCTCGAATCTTATAATCCTAATATCAAGAAAGATCTCTTGAAGCTGTTTAAGCAGGGAGTAAAATTTTTACTAAGAAACTTCTTAATAGGTAATAATAGGCTGAAAGCAGTAATAGTTCCAAGAAAAGTAAGCAAGTGGGTAGATTAATAAGCTAAGCATGAGTTTTATTATTTTTTTAAAATTTTTTAATTTTTTTTTTTTTTTTAAAAGATGACCGGTAAGGGGATCTCAACCCTCGACTTGGTGTTGTCAGCACCACGCTCAGCCAGTGAGCGAACCGGCCATCCCTATATGGGATCCGAACCCGTGGCCTTGGTGTTATCAGCACCGCACTCTACCGAGTGAGCCACGGGCCGGCCCTAAGCATGAGTTTTAGAGAGAAGCTAGACATAATTAAGATAGTTTGAAGCTTCTCGAGCTCGAAGTCATGTGAAGTGACCATATGCTCCACACAGACAACGGGTCTGTTTGAGTTACGTATTTCTTAGATGTTACAAACAAAATAATGATTCCTGACATGATTTTCTAAAAATATGAAAATGGATATTGCTAGCCTTCATAAACGTTAAGTGAAATGTCTAGAACTTCATCTTAGAAAACATACTCACCCAACTACTTATTATTTCTCAGTTCATAAAACCTGAGTAATGATTATTCTAGATCAGCATTCTCCACACTACTCTATAGAGATTAACATCAGTAAGTTACTAAGTATTGGGCGGTTGAGGGGAGGGTGTGGATTTTCCAGGGTCAAATAAGTGTCCTCTAAATCTTCTCTTAGAGAATCATAGACCACATGTAACATGAAAAATCTATAATAAAGAACTTTATTTAAGCATTTTCTAAATTTATTTGGCCTAGGGACCGTTATTTTGCATACTATTTATAAATTACGGTTATTAGTTCTAGATCTAGGTAGCTTCTTTTTAAAAAAAAATTTATTGAATTAAAATTGATTATACATATTTCTGGGGTTCAACATTGAGATATGTTGATCAAATCAATATTATTAGCATATATATTGTTACAAATCGTAATTGTTCTTTATGCCCCTTGTCTAATCTCTCCCCATCCCCCTCTCCCTCCCCCTCCCCCCTCTAACTACCCTAGATTTCTTCTCTCCTTCTGAAAGAATAATGGTTACTCTGTTGATTTGTTGCCTAGATGATCTGTCCAATGCTGAGAGGTATGATCAGGTCCCCCAATATTATCATAGTGAAGATGCTTCTTCTGTCACTCTGAAATGGGTTTTGTGGGGAGAGACGTCCTCTTCTTTTATCTCTGCTGGTGACTCTCCTTGTGTCAATGCACTCCAGTGGCTGGCAGACCATCTGCATGGTGGTTGTGGCGTCTAGCCGCTTTTGTGGCAGCCATGGTTATTGTGGTGGCTGTGGTGGGCCACCCACATGGAGGTGATGTTTTTGGCATGCTCCTTTGTGCTGGCAGTGAGCCTGGTTGTGGGGAGTGTCTCATCCCTGGATCCATGCCTTGGGTCCCCAGTCAGGCCCCAAGGCACTGGCATGGTGTACCTGATTGTGGGAGGGGGGTCTGGTCCCCAGCTCCAGCCTCAGTTATCCTGGTGGGCCCCAAAGCACTGGCGCTGTGTGCCTGGTTGTGGGAGGGGGGTCTGGTCCCCTTCTCCATACCTCGGGTCCCTGGGCAGGCCCTGAGATGCTGGTGGTATGAGTGGTTGTGGGCAGGGGTCCGGTCCCCTTCTCCATGCCTCATGTTCCCTGGCAGGCCCCAAGGCACTGGTGGCGTGCCTGGACCAGAACTAATTTGTTGTCCTTTGCTTACTTCTAAAACGGGAGAACTTCCTATGGGAACCAGTACTTGAGCTGTGTGGTTGGGCTAAATTGCTGCTTTGCTTCTGTATCCCTAGGGAAGGCTTTTTGTGCAGCTCAGGGTTTAATGGTTGACCTTATAGGTACTTCCAGCTCTCCAGAGACTTGGTGCACCTGGGTTGTGTAGAAACTCTGATCTGGGCCTGAGGTTTTTCAACAAACTGCACCCCATGCAATTCTGTATTCCTGACCTGTCTCCTCTGGGTGGTCCTGTGCTGATTGGGGGGCGGGTCGGCTGTCCTTGCTGTGTCCCAGTGTTCTCCCAGTGGGCCCGTCTCCCCCACTCCCCGTGCTCCAAACACTTCCCACAGGCCCTGCTCCCGTCCCTTGCAATGACTCACTGGCCTCTGAATGGCTCCCTTTTTCAGCTGTTCTGGCTCCTCACTCCTGCATGGGTCCACGGGAACTCTATTAGTGGTCTTGCTGTCCTGGGGGCCACCAAGGCCCTCTTCTCCCCTACCTCCTCCAACCCCATCTGAAGGCTCCTGCATGGGTCCACGGGAACTCTATTAGTGGTCTTGCTGTCCTGGGGGCCACCAAGGCCCTCTTCTCCCCTACCACCTCCAACTCCATCTGAAGGGCAGAGCTACAGCTTCTGCCAGCTCCTGCTCCATGCGTTCAGCAGCTCAAGCCTTAAAGCGGCTGCAGCTTGAAACACTCAGCAATTTTTTCTCTCTCTCGTGGTTTCTCCCACCTTCTTGAACTCCATAGGTCTCTCCTCCACTTCCCTTGAGCTCTAGTAGCCCCAGCTTGGCTGATGTTACATTTTTATAGCTGTAAATTGCTTGATTTCTGGGAGAGAGTGACGCTAGGGACTGTCTATTCTGCCATCTTGACTGGAACTCCCTAGGTACCTTCTTTTACAGAAATGGAAGAGTATTACTTTTACAAGAGTACATGTAGGAAGTTAACTGTTTCTAAGAGTAATTGGGACATTTCATTTTCTCAGTGTCGAAAGAGTCCCCATTGCTGCTATGGTTATGTGGCATTCTTTTTTCCCTCCAAGTTTATTGAGGTATAATTAACAAATAAAAATTGTATATCTAAGATGTACAATGTGATGTTTTGATATATGTACACATTGTGAAATGATTACCATTCTGAATTCATTTTCTCCTAAGAACAAATTATAAGTGATGTTTAGGTATAACCAAAATAGAATCATAGAATCCAAGAACTCTAGAACTAGTTAGTGTCCATATTTTACAAAGAGGGCACTTGAGGTTTCAAGGACAGAACCTCTCCCCTGGTGTTTCTCTCACATCACTGGTTACTCCTCAGTTTTCACTGCTGATTCCTTCTATTCTCCCTAACGTCTTATGTTGGAATACTCCACGGTTCAAGTCTGTGGACCTTTTCTTTTCTCTGTCCCTATTCTGTCTCTTGGTGACCTCATATAGTCTTTTTTGAGTTTTGAAAAACTAAATATTACTGACAGCCTCGAACTCTCCCCTAAACTCTAAACTCATATATCCAAATGTTTATGACATCCCCACTTGGATATCTAATTGGCATCTCAAATTGGCATATCTAATTGGCATCTCCCAAATCAAAGTCCTCATCTTCCCTTCCAAATCTACTCCTCCTTTAGTCTTCTCTTATAAATATCAACACTCATCTTCCCAGTTGCCCAGACTAATGACTATGCTGTCTTCCACACTTTCTTTCACACCTCACATCCAAACCATCGACAAATTCTGTTGGCTCAACCTTCAAGATATACCCCAAATTGAGCCACTTATCACCTACACTCTTCCTACCCTAGTCTAAGCCCCCATAATCTTCCACTTGGATTATTGCCAGCAGCCTCCTAGCTGTCTCCCTGATTCTGCCCTTGGTTGTTTGCAGCTTATTCTCAAAAGAGAAGCTATAGTGATCCTGTTAAGACTCTACTTGAGGATTTTTGTTTTTCATTCAGTTTTTTTATAGAGGTATAAAATACTCTATTCAAAATCCACTAGTGGCTTCCTATTGCAGAATAAAAGCCAAATTTTTTTTTTTTTTTTAAAGATGACCGGTAAGGGGATCTCAACCCTTGGCTTGGTGTTGTCAGCACCACGCTCAGCCAGTGAGCAAACCGGCCATCCCTATATAGGATCCGAACCCGTGGCCTTGGTGTTATCAGCACCACACTCTACCAAGTGAGCCACGGGCCGGCCCTAAAAGCCAAATTCTTACAAGGATCCTTACTACATGGTTCACATGACCTCTCAGGCCCCATTTCCTTCCTGCTTCCCCCCCCCCCAACTCCATTGCAGCCCCATCATTCTTGTTGCCGTTCCTTGATCCAGGCATGAACCTACCTCAGGGCCTCCTCCCCTACCCCCCAGCTTCCTCTCATCATTATGTTAGCTGCAGATTTCCTTTACGTTAGGTTAAGGAGGTTTCTTTCCTTCATATCCCTAGTTTACTAATTTTTTTTTGTTTGTTTTTTGTTTTTAAAGTGATGTGAGATTCACATACCATGAAATTAACTATCTTAAGGTGAAATTAACTATCTTAAGGTGAACAAATCAGCAGCATTTAGTACACTCACAATATTGTGCAACAACTATCTCTATCTAGTTCCAAAACATTTTCATCACCCCCCAACAAAACCCCATACCCATTAAGCAGTTGCTCCTCATTCCCTTCTTCTCCCACCCCACCCCCTGGAAACCACTAAACTGTTTTCTGTCTCTATGGATTTGCCTATTCTGGATATTTCATATAAACAGAATCATACCATATGTGAGCATTTGTGACTAACTTCTTTCACTAAGCATGTTTAAGAGGTCCATACATGTTTGTAGGGTGTATCTGTACTTCATTCCTTTTTATGGTAAAATAATATTCTATTGTATGGATATACCACAATATATTTTTTTTTCTTTTTACATGGAAGTCTCATTGTGGAATACCACAATTTACTTATCATTTCATCTGTTGATGACATTTGGGCTGTTTACATCTTTCGACTATTATGAATAGTGCTGCTATGAACATGCACATACAAGTAATTGAGTCTCTACTTTGAATTCTTTTGGACATATACCTAGGAGTGGAATTGCTGGGTCATATGGTAATTCTATATTTAACTTTTTGAGGAACTGCTAAGCTGTTTTCCATAGTGGCTGAACCATTTTACATTCCCGCCAGCAATATATGAGGGTTCCAATTTCCATATCAGGGCTTTTGCACTTATTCCCTCTCTCTGGAATGCTCTTGATACCCAAATAGCCCACTTCCTCATCTCCTTCAGGTCTTTACTCAAATGTCATCTTCCCAAGGAGGCCTACCCTGACCACCAAATTTAAAATGGCAACTTCTCAACCCCTAACCCATATTTGCTATCCTTCCCCACCTTACTTTTTTCCATAGTATTGACCGTCATCTAACACACCATATAATTTTCTTATTTATTTTCTATTGTCTGTCTTCCACCACTGAAATATAAGCCCCACGAGGGCGGAGATTTCAGTCTGTATTTCCAGCACCTACAACACTGCCAGGCACATACAGGAGCTCAATAAATATTTGCTAAACAAATAAATGAAGCCTAATGAGGTGTTTTGACAAAGTGTGACAAAAAGAAGGGCAAGAATCTAAGTCTCTACAGTTTAGAGGTTATTTTTCTAATAATGGTGGTGGACTAAAAAAGAACCAGTCATACCTTTTATTCAGCTGAAACCAAAAAGCACACATGCTCTAGATGGCTCTTTTTTTTTATGGGTTATGAATATTCATGAGATACAAAGCAGACTGTCACCCCTTGTGCCCAAGATGTGAAGGCCAGATCCATATTGGCAGCATGCCCATTACCACAAATTGCGATTGTATCCTGAGTCCCTCACCCAATTATCCCTAACCTCCCTCTCCCTTCCCCCCTACTCCATTTTGTATCCCAAGGTATATTCTCTCCCTCTGCAAGTCCAACGCACCACTGTGGTCTTTTTTCTGATTCAGGTGAAAGAACTATTTAGAATAGCCTGAAGGTAAAGAGACATCAGACTATCAAGCTAAAACTTATTAGCACCAATTAAAATTCAACTAACTGTCTATAAGAAGTGACTGCCTGAAATGTTTTATTTAAACGAAGTAAAAAGAAAAATGATGTTACAGGACACAGAAATTTAAGAGTATTACACTTTAAGGATAATAACCTGATACAAATATAAGAAATAGAATCCCATGGAAGAACAAAAGCTGTATCCCTACCTAAAATACTGCTATAGGAAGAGCATGGTTTTTCATATTTTTGAACTATGACAGATGTGAGAACATATCAGTAACTAAAAAGAGAACCTATGTTAAAAATGTAAAAAAGTTATTTCTGGGCAACAGTTTAAAACCTAAAAAAAAAATTGTGTCATTAATGCCACCAAATTGTACACTCAAAAATAGTTAAAATGACAAATTTAATGTTATAAATATTTTATTTATTTATTTTTGGCAGCTGGATGGTGCAAGGATCGAACCCTGGACCTTGGTATTATCAACATCATGCTCTAACCAGCCAGCAGAAACAAGCCACTTTTGGAGATTTTGGAAAATCATTTACAGCAGAAGTCAGTCTGGAGAATTAAAAAACAAATAGCTTCAACTCTTTTGATTATGGATTGCAAGGAGTACACTGAAACTGGCTTTCAATATGTTTCTAAGTACATTCAAGAAGTTCTGATTTGAGTTAAAAAACCACTCATAACTGAGTCAAATGACTTCAGAGCGGTCTCACCTTCATGGTTATTAAGATCACAAAGAGAGCTTTTGCTAGCCTTTAAAGTCCATGTAATCGGTAAACTTTAAATAGTGAGCTTTTAACTATGCTGGAGGAAAAAGTGCAAGATGCACTCAGTAGATAAAGCTCTCAGTCTGCAGGCCAAGCAAAAGAAGCAAAGCAATGCTTCTAGTTATATGATACAATCTACAGCTTTTTTTTTTTTCTGGTGGGTGGGCAGTATGGGGATCCGAACCCTTGATGTTGTTGTCAGCACCAGGCTCTAACCAACAATCTACAGCTTTTATATGAAGTTATTTATTAGAAAATAATTCCTGAGGCACTTTAACAATACAAATTTTATTAAAAAAATAATAACATCAAAACTGTTCAGCAAATCTATATTCAGTGTAACCAAAAATAAACACCAAATTAAAAAATATATACATTTATATATATATGGGCAAGAAACAAGTGCATTTTTTGGTCCCAATATTTTTTGAATATATTATCTTTATCCAAAGGAATTACATTAATGACTAAGAAGATATTATGTATTAGATGTACAGAAATGTAACTTTAAAACTTGTTTTAAGGTCTGTAAAAAGAGTTCTTGCCAATTCTTTAAGGTCTTTGAAATAATAATCATAAGATAATGTTAATGATAGTCTGGAGATAGAGCATGTATAATGTCTAATGGTCTGAAGAAGTATCAAATTAAGAAGGTACCAATAGGTAGTTAATGAAATCTGTAGAGAATCTAATTTCTTGAAGTTCACAACAAAAATAAAACAAACATGCACACACACACAAAGCTTAAAAGAGAGAAGTACAAAAGTAGACATAACAAAATAGACATCAATAAATTTGGTGAAGAACAACATAAAATCAATCTACCAAAAGTAAATGAAATTTTTTTAAAATTTAAAAATCTGAATATTAGTATTACTGAAAACTAGAATTCTGAATAAAACTTTAAATGACAATACAAATACTTGTGACCTTGGAACTGTAATTTCAGAAAATTTTTCCAAGGACATGAAAATAACTTTGGTTCCCTATACAACCAGAATATTTATATTACTTGGACTGCAAGTACACTAGAGGAAGATTAAAGGGCAGCAGTCAAAATGATGAACCCTCAACTTGGATGTTGAAGCATTGACTTGATAGACTTTTCCTGGATAGAATTGACCCCATAAACTTAAGATCAAGTAGACATCAATAAATTTGATGATGAACAACATAAAATCAATCTACCAAAAGTAAATGAAATTTTTTTAAAATTTAAAAATCTGAATATTAGTATTACTAAAAACTAGAATTCTGAATAAAACTTTAAATGACAATACAAATACTTGTGACCTTGGAACTGTAATTTTAGAAAACTTATTTTTCCAAGGACATGAAAGTAACTTTGGTTCCCTATACAACCAGAATATTTATATTCCTTGGACTGCATGCATGCTAGAGGAAGGTTAAAAGGCAGCAGTCAGGGCCGGCCCGGTGGCACACTCGGTAGAGTGCGGCGCTTGGGAGCGCGGTGGCGCTCCTACCGAGGGTTCGGATCCCATATAGAGACCGGTCCGCTCACTGGTTGAGCGCGGTGCGGGCACGACACCAAGGGTTGCGATCCCGTTGCCGGTCGCGGTATGGGCGCGACACTGAGGGTTGTGATCCCGTTACCGGTCACGAAAAAAGACAAAAA
>NW_007727512.1:156766-187645 GCF_000696425.1 Galeopterus variegatus
AAAAAAAAAACCCTAACAACAAAAAAAAAAAAAAAAAAAAAAAAAAAAAAAAAAAAAAAAAAAAAAGGCAGCAGTCAAAATGATGAAACTTCAACTTGGATTTTGAAGCACTGACTTGATGGGCTTTCTTGGATAGAATTGACCCTATAAGCTTAAGATCAAGAGCCAAAGACCCTAGTGGGAAGTTGTGCTCAATTTGTCGGGCCTTGAGATCATCTCTGGCTAAATCAGCATCAGCCTTATGGGAGGCCAGTCAGGTAGGAAGGGACTCTCCCCAAAATTTGATTTCTTTTTTTTTCTTTTAAAGATGACCAGTAAGGGGATCTTAACCCTTGACTTGGTGTTGTCAGCACCATGCTCTCTGAAGTGAGCTAACCGGCCATCCCTATATAGGGATCTGAACCCCTGGCCTTGGTGTTATCAGCACTGCACTCTCCCAAGTGAGCCATGGTCCGGCCCTCAAAATTTGATTTCTTAAGGCCACATACTAGAGGAGGTCTCACAGTCAAATAATTCACATTCCTTGGAAACAGAGAACAGGTATCAATTGTGTCCACTGAAGGGGGACACTGTCCAGGAGTACCCCGGACATTTTTTGTAATTTCTGTGTTGCTTCTGCAACTGAAAAATATGAAAAATAGAACAATGACAGACAAGGAAATGACAGAAAAACGACTATCTGACCTAAAGATATAAGGCTTGTAAGAAGTTAACTAAGAAAGCAGAAAAAACAGACAAAAAAAGATGAACAGTAATACTGTTTGGAATGTAATATTCTGAAGGCAAGTATAGCAGAGAAAAACACAAATTATTTTAAGTAAAGCAAGAAAAGACTATAGCAACAAAAGTTATGTTTGGAAAGAGCCAATTGGAAGAAAAACAAACATATGTTAAGATATGTTAACCTAACACAAAGGTAAGATGGAATAAGAATCTAGAGTTATCTGAAAGCTGAAAAGAGCTGAATGAGAGCTAGTGTCATGAAGTTTGCTGTTTAACTGCCTTTGTGTGAGTAAACACTTCAGAACTTTGAACTTAGGAAATTCCAACTTGTCTTGCACCAGGTTGCACGAACTCCATAGAGTGGGAATCTATTCCGACAAGTCACTTTAAAACAAAAACAGAAACAAAAACACTTTAATATTTTTCATTTCTATTAATGATACACTTAAAAATGCAATGCTGCTAAAATCCATCAAAGTAAAATGCACTGAATGAAAATTAAACTTACTCAGAAGTGGGTTCAGAAGTTGAGGTACTTTCGGAAACTGAAATAAAAAGAAGAGTTTTACATTTAAAACAGTATATATGAAAAGTGGTACTACTGATTTACTATTTAAGAGCCCATGCTGTGGCTGCTCGAAAATACTGGAATAAAACTCAGAAACTCAAAGTATCACACTTTTATATACATACCATTCTCTATTATAACTTGGCAAGTATGAGTTTTACGTTGACTTAAGTGTTTAGCCATACGATCTAAGCCAGAAGAATCACTTAGGAAATCACATTTAAGGCACACTAGAGTAATGCCCCTAGGAAAAAAAGAAGACAGTAAGAAAGAGATGGCTTTTATCTTTTATGGAAATCCATATACAAGTTCATAATTATTTTTCCATGTAATAACTCTTGATTTGCATTTCATGTGCCATGACCATCAATTCACAATTTTGTTATATAAATCTGACATATTTAAAATGGTTCTCTAGAAAAGGCATAGACATGTCTAAATTATGCTAACATTTAATGCTTTATAAATTGTTTCCTCTTAACTTGTTTCTAAAAGCTAGGCATCAAGAGACCTAAAGCCCAATCTTCGCTCCACTAACAATCTGTGTAACTTGTGCAAATCACAATCTTTCCATGCCTTTGCCTCTCTGCAAAGCAAGAATGTAAAGTTCATTCATCCAAATATATAAATATACATTTGCTGAGGACCTTCCTTACACGCACTATACTACTAGGTATTGTGGATACAACAGTGAACAAAAAAAGGTATAATCTGTGGAGCCTATAATCTAGTGTCTTATTTAAGTGAAGATAAAATTAGAAAAAAAATGCAAGGGTTTTTAAAAATATATCATGTAATTATTGCTATTATTATCAGTTTATTAACAAAGCATAAATATACTTTCAAAGTTTATCAGATACTTTAAACTTAAATATTTCATCTGTATAGGAATAAAAACCAGTAGTATACCTTAGACTGAGTTCTCCCCTGCGGCTCTACTCTTAACAGCCTGTTGTGTATTTACATCTTGCTGTCACTCCCGCACATCAAAAATTACCTTCGTAAAACTGAACTGTGCTTTCCTCCTGAAAACTGGTCTCTCTTATGATGCCATTTCCTTGATACTGAGGCTCAAAACTGTAGTTATCTCTGACTCTCTTCTTTAAAACATTCAACATTTTGAACATTTTATAATATTAACAATTTATTGAACACTAATTCTGTGGCAGGCTGAGGATTTTAGACATATAATCTGATCTAAATCTTATAACAACCCAAAGAGGTGGGTGCTATAATTATCACTTTTTTTTTTTTTATAGAGGACAGGGTTAGGTTTGGTAACCTTCCAAGGCCATGACCATATTTGACATTGAACCCTTTGATTCCAGAGCCCATGTTCTTAAACATGACATGATACCATCTCACCAACTTAACCTTGGTCATTATTAAATCAGCCTTAATCACCACAATAGCCTTAACCAGTCTATGTGCCTCATGCAGCTACCACTCACCTCGTATATCCTTCCAAATTGATTTTCCTTCAGTACCCTTGATTCTACTCAAAATATCAATGATTTTTCCAATGTCCTCCAAATTAAAATTAAGTCAAAATGCCCTGGCTTTTAAGGATTTCACAATCTGGATCTAAGCTCAAAACTATTTCCCTAGACTTTGATCTTAATACTATGTTAAATGAACTGCATGCTCCATCCAAACTGTACTACTAGTAATTCATTAACTCAGAAGAATGTGTATGCTTTCTACTCTTTCCTTTCTGCACTTTTATTCACCCTATTTCTTCCAACTAGAATGACCTTGTGCTTCTTCTTCTAAGTAGAAACCCTTTTCCCCTTTGAAATCAGTACTGTCATTGCACTTACTACAAAGCTCCTTGTATTACCATAGTTATTTATGTGCACACCTTGAAGGTTAGTACCAAGCCTTCTTCCTCACTGTCATTTGTATAGGACCTGCTACATTGTGTTATACATGACAGGTGCACAATAAATAGCTAAGGAATGAACATTTCATTTTAACAAAATAGTAATTACAAAAAGTGGTGTTCTATAGAATTATAAATATGCTAAGTCCCATACACAAATATTGACCAATTTCCTATTTAGAGTTGAGATTCACCCAAGTTGAGAAAAAAACATCTCAGACTTCTAAAATCACACAGTTAATTTAAAAACCAAGTACACAACTGAGCTTGACAAGAATGAAGTAAATTAAAGGCTCATTTTTAGAATAAGTAAATCCTTTTACATTCTTATAAAAAATTTTCAGTAAAGGTAATACCTAATATAGTTTACTCTTTTCTAATCCCTTGAATTCAGTAATTTTTATTTTTAATAGAACGTTGTTAATCCTTACGTTTACCAACAATGTCAATTTTATAACTCTCCCTAATTACTTACTTAAAAACACTTCATCACTATGAGCAAACAAATATACCTTTATTTTGATAAATTTGTTTCAGTAATGTTTTTAAAATAGCATTAACATAATTTAAGAATGGAATCAAACTTTCCTCTGCTTATGAGCTGTTGGTCCAACATCACCCACATATGTCGTTTCCAAAATATACATTAATTTACTCAACAAATATTTACCAAGTGCTTACTATATGCCAGGCACTATGCAATGCCTGGCAAATGTCTGACAACATGAGCAAAATAATTAAACAAGGAAGATGAAGTCAAAAGGAATCAGAAGAACGTAAAAAAAAAAAAAATATATGCTTAGTAGATTCTGAGCTAATTGTGTGTGATACAACCAAAGTTAATTATCTATGCCTTTAGAAATGTAAATCAATTCTTTCTGTACAGTAAACAAGTAGTGCACTTTAATTCAAAAAGAAAAAAATTAAGAATTACAAAGGCTATACATGAAGGTACTTCAAAAAGTTTATAAAAAGATTCATCTTATCTTTTAATTCTATTTTTCCATGAACTTTCTGAAGTACTTTTGTATACTGATTTCAAGTATTACAGTGTTTTAATAAACTTACTTCTATTCAAATATTGTTGGAGAGCCTTATTTTTGTTATTTTATAATGCAAATACATGAAGGTTTCATCTAATGCCTGACACCACTGAAACAAAGTTTAGCCAGAGCTGATAGGCTATCCTCCCCGCACTTTGGCCTAAGAATATGATGAACAGAGCACTATCATGTCCAGCAATAGTCAATGATTTTCAAACTAGGCATCCCAACATCAGGTATAAAAAGTTACTATAATTTTTCAGTAGAGAAAATGGAAGAAGATCAACTAGTTACCTAAGAGCTCCTGATTGCTTCTTAAAAATACAAAACCGTTTACTTGGATGGTTGCTATGAGAGCTGGAAAGACAAGAGACAAAAAATATTTTATTATACAATAAATCATATTATTTTTATGACATTTCCAGCCTATGCTGAATTTCTTAGTTTTTTTTTTTTTTTTTTTTTTAAAGATGACCGGTAAGGGGGTCTTAACCCTTGACTTGGTGTTGTCAGCACCACGCTCACCCAGTGAGCTAACCGGCCATCCCTATATGGGATCCGAACCCGTGGCCTTGGTGTTATCAGCACCATACTCTCCCGAGTGAGCCACAGGCCGGCCCCAGAATTTCTTAGTTTTGAATAAAAGATCATGATCTAAATAATACAATTCTGTTGGTCATTGCCATGGTCTGAATGTGTTCCACCCCAAATTCACATATTAAAATCCTGACCCCCAATGTGATGGTACTAGGAAGTGTGGCCTTTGGGGGATGATTAGGTCATGAGGGTGGAGTCCTCATGAATGGGATTAGTGCCCTTACTTTTTCAATAGTATTTTATTGTGTATATATCTTAGTGCCCTCATAAAACAGACCCCAAGGAGCTAGCTTGCCCCTTCCACCATGTGAGAATACAGTGAGAAGGTGCTGACTATGTATATCCAGATATCAAATCTGCTGGCACACTTTGATTGTGAACTTCTCATCCTCCAGAACTATGAGAAATAAATTTGTTATATATAAGCTACCCAATCTATGCTATATTGTTATAGAACTTGGAACAAACTAAGATAGTCATCTCTCTATTTAAGATTTTTATCTTACATTTCATTTTACCTGTATATATATATTTTTTTCTTTCTTTCTTTCTTTTTATTTTAACTTCTCAATATACATTGTAGTTGATTTTCATGTCCCTTTACCAGTTCCTCTTTCCCTGCTCCCTCTCTCCCCTCCCCTCCCACTACATCATATCTGTTCACTTGTCTTAACAAGTTCAAGGAATTCTTCTGATTGCTGTTGTCTTCTTCCCCACTACCCTTTATTTGTTTGTATATTTATTTATTTATTTTTAGCTCCCACAAATAAGTGAGAACATGTGGTATTTCTCTCTCTGTGCTTGACTTGTTTCACTTAATATAATTTTCTCTAGGTCCATCCACATTGCTGCGAATGATAGTATTTCATTCTTTTTTTTATAGCAGAGTAATATTCCATTGTGTAGAAATAACACAGTTTCCTTATCCACTCATCTGATGATGGTCATTTGGACTGGTTCCAACTCTTGGCTATTGTAAACAGTGCTGCAATAAACATGGGAGTACATTACCTGTATATTTTCTAATGACACAATTTTCTGAGAATATTCTCAGATGATCAGTACCTCACCATAATAAAACAAATATTCAGAGTTAAAAATGCAAAGAACATCCAATTAAAATTTTCAGCTATTAAAAGTAAACACCATTTAAAAGATATTTGCTAATAATGCATTTTTCTATAACAGAAATTGTTATGAATAGTAATTATTTATTACTTTCTAATCTTAATATGTCTGGGAGGGGGGGATAATCTGAGTTATCCTGGAAGTAAATGCTACTTGAGCTAAATGCCATTGCTTAACATCAATATAATGAAGCATTTAAAGAGTACTTTGCAATTACTAGGAAAAAGTTTAAAGAAAACAAATGAAAGGAAGCAGAGCTCATGAGTTAATACAATGCTTCTCCTAGTCACAGAATAAAAAACCATTAACCAAACTTTGCAGCCAATGGTAATAGGTTTTATACCCCATTTTAAACTGATAAGGAAAGCTTTCCCGTGTCAGAAATCCAGGCAGGATTAGCCAGGATCTGCCTAGCACAGTACTACCATGAGTATGCTCCATGGACCAGCAGCATCGGCATCACCTGGGAGCTTATTAGAAATACAACATCTCAGGCCTTACTATAAATCTATTGAATTAATCTCTGGCAGTGGGGCCCAGAAACCAGTTTTAACAAGTTTCCCTACTGATTCTTACATAAGCTAAAGTTTGAGAAGCACTAGCCCTATCTTGCACTGACAAACCCAAACTAGTCAACACACTGGGTTAACAGTTACCCTCAGACAGAAAGAAACCATCACCACCATACTATATACATATGGGAAAAGAAAGATTCTGGCTAGCTATAATCCAAAGAAAATATCCTCAGAATAGGTGCCATGGTGAATACAAAGAACTCCTCTCTCAAGGAGATAACACAGACACATATGAGGCAGAACAGCTGAATATTACAGAACTCAAAGAAATGAATGATCCAAGTGGCCGTGATGATCAGATACTTCACAGAAGGTGAACTGAGAGGAAAGGAAAGGGTCATTCCAGGGAATAATCAATAATAAGGAAAAGCCACTTTAAATATTGAATATGGAGAAAGTATACACTGGTGAAGATTAATAAGTTTGGTGGCCTGTCTTTTGGCAACAGAGTTGGCATGGGCTGGTAATAAAGGTACTCAACCTCTGAGAAAATAAAGTTTCTGCATGTACAGAGCTCAAGCTTATTACAAAAAGTGCACGCCAGGTAAGAGTGACGGTGCACCATTCAGGGGGTGGTACCTGAGACAATGAGGGAAGCAAGGTGCCATCAAAGGTGGGGAAAAGCAAAGGGACTTATAAGCCCTTAGAAGAGTAGAAGTGGTAGCTTTCAGTTCTATATGAGGCTAACAATGAGTAAAAGCTCAATGTGTGTGGTGACAGTGCAAGGTTGGGTCTCACTGAAAATGAGAAAAAGGTTATGAAGGGAGCCTGGGGCCAACTGAGAATGTTTGGGGATAGAACAGGGTTGGAGGTCCTGCAAGACAACTGGGGAACCTATGGAAAATGATAGAGGGAAGAACAGGATGACATGCAGGTTTAAGAAATGCCAAAAATAAATTAGGGGCAGAATTAGAGCCCTGTTAGGGCAGTCCTGTGTTTGGCACAGAATAAGAGATCAGCATTGCCCCCAGCAATGTACTGAGGGAAAGGCTGGCTGGGTCCTGGTTTAGAGCAACTGGGGTATGGGGGCAGAACCACTGTAGTAACAGGGAGGCAAAGTGGTAAATCATTTAAGGTTGTCTCTCAGGAAGCCATGGCATATGGTGGCAGAATAAAAGAACTCCATGGCCTTCAGAAACTTGGGACAGTGAATTATTTCTGGCTGGTGCTTAACGTTTATGCAAATGATGCCCTGAAACAGACTGAGCTTAAAGAGTATTGGGGTGAAAGTAATTTGAATCCTAGATAGACAATAATGTTTGACTTGTTTTTGTTCATTATAGATGCCAGTGAGTCAAAGGTGAAAATACCAAATACTTAGACATGAAGAATTGGATCTCAGGAAAACTCAGCATTAAAGTTGGAGGATTTGCAATTGAAAGGTAAAAAATAAACCTCTGAAAGTGGTTAAGGTATCAAGAAAGGGATCATAAAGGGGCAAGAAGAATTGAAGGAAGAAAAGGTAATTACACAGAGGAGTAGCCAAAAAAGAAGAAAAATGGTGGTAACAGTTTAACAGAAGTTGAGGAGAAGAGTTTCAAAAGTGAGTGACCAAAACTGTCAAATATTCTAAAGAAATCACAGAGGAGTAAGAATGAAAAATAGTGAGTTTATTTAGTGATTTGGATATAATTAATACCCCTTAAGGAACAAGTTTAGCTGTAGGTAGGGGTGATACTCAAATTACAAAGAGTAAAAAAAAAAAAAAAATGACTGCTCTTTACAAATGTTGATGGTAAAAAGGAAGACAAGAAACTATGCACGGTAAAGGCAAATTGCCCTCATCCTAAAAAAAATAACTGAAAATATTTGCAGGCAGAAGAATGTGGCAGAAAGAAAGGAAACAAAGGTTCAAAATAAGGTTGCAGAGGAAATGCAGGAGATGAGGAGCACGGTTAACTTTGAAAAAGCTGGATATGTCTGTTTTCTGAGATTAATGTCTGGATGAAGAAAAAAATTGCAATAAGAAAAAGTTAATCTTGGAAAAAACAAAAGGATGACCTCTGAGTAATTAGTAGGCAAAGTTAACATCTGAGAGACTAGAATAAAATCTTGAGGGTACTGAAAAAGTTTTAAACAGATGTTGTACATAAAAACAAAGAGGCATTTTTAAAAAGACAGGACCAAATTAAAGTTAAGGATCATAAATTTAGAGCTTGAATCAAGCTCAGTTTGGTAATCTAGAACTGAGCATAAAGAAAGATCAAAAACGATAGGATAACACTAGGGTTACGAGCTTGGATTCCTGTACCGGCTAGCTGCCAAAAAAAAAAAAAAAAAAAAAAAAAGAGATTCAAAGACAGCAAGGATAAGCATAGCTGAAGATTCTAGGACAAAAGTAGGATTCTAGGACAAACATAAAGCAGCATTCAAAACAGATGACCTTGAAGGTGAGGTGGACTACAAAATTGTATTGTCATTGCTGGACTGGAAGTAATAGGGTAAAAATCATTATTGCATATGATGAGATAAAATGGCACTGTGGTAAGAAAGGGGATACAAGTGACAGGTGGATGTGAAGTGCTAGCACTAAAGAAGTGAAGGTACCACGAGATTAGGTTGATCACCAAGGGGGAAAAAACCCTGTGAGTCAGGTGCTGAAGCCTTCAAAAAATGTGGGTAGCTGACTATGACCAGAAAGTAACATAGAGGTTTTATATGATCTGCAAGAAAACCATTTTTATTGGTTATACCTTATTTCTAACTGAAAATAAACAGAACTATCTCAGTTTGAATAATCAACTTATCATATGTATATCTGAACACTTTTTGGCTATTTAAAAAAAAATCCATCCTGAGGGAATAAAGTAAGCCCCTACTAAGAGGTCCAAATCAAAGTAATGTAGGCTCTGAAGTCTTTCCCTAGTATAGAGTACATAGTAGGTGTTCAAATAATGTAAGTTGAATTGATATATAAAAAGGAATTTCAACAGTAAGTTCAACAATAAAAAGGATATTCCAGTAGCATCATGACTGGAATATCCCTAGTCTGTCATTTCATATTTTATTGAATGAATACAAAGACAGATGGCTAAAAAGAAGAATGTACAGACAGATAAATGGGGCTGGGAGGGTGAGAGGAAGGGAGGGGAGAGAGAGAGAGAGAGAAATAAAAAAATAATGTTCTTAAGATGATTAAAAACTTGGAGCCTCTCAGTGTCCGCTCTGAAGAGGATAACACTCATGTGGTTACATGTATTTATTTTATAAGTATATTGAAAACATTAAAAATCTTATGTTTAAAAATAACCACTTTTTGAAACACTTAAAAAAAATCCCATAGAAAAACAAATTTCCATAACAAACCCATTCTAATGTCACTAGTCTCACTGTTCTTACAATTTTTGTTCCAGTAATTTCATGAGTCACTATGCTGAAAAATAGTACAAGGAACATCCTAGAAGTTCCCTATTGCTAGACTCTTTTAGCTCTTTAATGAGACAAACTTGCTTCTAATAGGACAACTTTGTTTTCTAAAAACTAACTTCCTGAATGGCAATTTTGATTGGCAGTTTACATGCTTACCTCATCATATGATTTACAAAGGCTTTGTTACAATTAGTGTTGTACTTGCAAAAATTACAGTGGATAAATACGGAAAAGTGGCTTGCAAAATCTTTTATTTTGGAATGACACTCAATGCACTTGTGAATTCCCCGATGACACCTTCAGAAGATAGAAAAAATGATAAAAATTATTTTAAGACAAAATAATGCATTGCAAAACAAAAATAATCAGGGAAATCTTATAAACATTTTATTAATTGAAGCCGAGACGTTTAAATTAATATCTTTAAATAGAGACATAATTTGAAAATGTGCTTTGAAACAAGCTAAAATAAGTATTAAAAATCTAACAACAGTTATGTTTCCCTGAAATGAAAAGGATCAAATTAACCAGTACAACTATCACAAAATAAAAGCTCAAAATACAAGCTTAGTTTAAAAAATGAAAATTATAGAACACAGTAATTCAAGTTCTTCTCAGCAGTTATAAAAAGTAACATTTTATCATTTCTTTGGCCTTTATGGTATAAAGTGATTATCATGTAAATGTGCAAGAGGGTTCTGTGATATGGAAAATTATATTAAAATAAACTTTCAGTGTTTAAGATTAAATTAGTATTGTATATCAGGAATAAAAGATATTACCTTAAGTTCTTCAAAGCCATGCTGATTTTACTTTTTCTATTGCGTTGTCTCTTTTGCTTATAAGAGGGTTTTGCTCTGTTTTTAGATGTACCTCTACTTGGCTTACTTGTATTAGGTTTACTTGCAACGGATACACTCTCCTGAGACACACGTGCCTTACATTTACTTGCAGAAGACTTTGTGAAATTTTTAGCAGTTGTATTTCTTGAATTTGGAGGTGAGACCTGAAGAGAAGTGCCTGGAGAACAACTGGAAGGTGAAGATGATGATGGTGATTGAAGAGATCCAAGTGAAGCTCGAATAGTGACCTATAAAAACAAAGGCAATATATATTTTTAGAAAATTAATCATCATATTAGTATTAAAAATGTCACTGCAAGACCTCACATCTATGGTCAATCAATTTTTGACAAGGGTGCCAAAATAATTCAATGGAGGAAAGAATAGCCTTATCAGCAAACGGTGCTGGAAAAACTGATATCCAGATACAAAAGAATGAATTTGACCTCTACCTCATACTATAAACAAAAATTAACTTGAATAGAAGACCAAGTTTTAAGAGCTACAACTATAAAACTCTTTGAAGAAAATATAGGAGTAAATCTTCGTGACCATGGATTAGACAATGGTTTCTTAAATATGACACGAAAAGCACAAGAAACCAAAGAAAAAAATAAGATAGTCATTTCTTCAAAGAAGATATATGAATGGCCAATGAGCATATGAAGAGATGCTCAACAGTCATTAGGGAAATGCAAATCAAATCCCCAAATGAGATGTCACTTCACACCAACAAGAATAGCTACAATAAAAAGACAGATAATATGGGTTGGCCGGTTAGGTCAGTTGGTTAGCTAAGCGCAGCCTTGTAACACCAGGGTCAAAGGTTTGGTTCCCTATACTGGCCTGCCAACAACTACAACAACAACAACAACAACAACAACAAAAGACAGATAATAATAAGTATTGGCAAGGATGTAGAGAAATGAGAATCCTCATACATTGCTAGTGGGAATGTACAATGCTGCAGTCACTTTGGAAAATAGTTTTGCAGCTTCTCAAAATATTAAAGAATTACCATATTGACTAGCAATTCCACTCCTAGGTATATACCCAAGAGAACTGCAAACATATGTCCACACAAACACTTGTACATACATTATTATAGCAGCATTATTTATCATAGTCCAAAAGAGGAAACAACCCAAATGCCTACCCAACTGATGAATGGATATATAAAATGTGGAATATCCATACAAGAGAATATTATTCAGCCATCAAAAGAAATTAAATACTGAAACATGCAACAACATAGATGAACTTAGGAAACATTATGCTAAGTGAAGGAAACCAGTCCCCCCAAATCACAAATTGTATGATTCCATTTATATGAAAAGTCCAGAGTAGAAAAATCCACAGAGACCAAAAGTAGATCAAAGTTTGCATGGGACTGATAGAGGGGAAATAGGATGTGACTGCTAAAGGGTACAAGGTTTCTTATGGGGGTGATGAAAATGTCTAAAATTGATTGTGGTGATGTTTGTACAACTGCAAAAATGCTAAAAGCCATGCAATCGTACACTTTAAATGGGAGAATTATACGGTTAATGAATTATATCTCAATAAAGCTGTTAAAAAAATCACTACGTTACAAAAAGTTAAAAACCATTTTTTGGAAATAGCAAGTATAAACTACAATCAGATAAGTCTTCCATTTATTCTAAATGGTAATTATTAATTAAATAAAATTTACCTTGACGATTTATTTACTGTTATATTGTAGTTTTATATTGATAGCAGTTATATGTTAACACATATATTAATGAATAATTAGGAGTTAGTGCAAATTATATGAATATCAAAAGAGCACATTCCATGGCTATTTTAACGCTTTGATATAACTAAAAAGGCTTCACAAATATAGAGGTTAGGTTAAAATTTAAATCTTAAAGCCTGAAATAATAACTCCAGAAAGGCCTGCATTACCCTTTGGTTACTGTAAAACAGACATCCACTAAATGTGATCTCTTTCTGGGGACTCACTGTGCAGGATTTCTGCTTCCAAAGGTTATGGTGGAGGTTACATCAATCATATCAATACAGCATGAAGATTTTAATAATGCTCTGAATTTCTTTATCAGGAACTAATATAAAATTTATCACTTAGTATTTGGAAAAAGAAAATATTCAATTATATCCATTGGTTAATAATGGAAAACAGTCACCTACTAACATTCTCTATAATTATTTGACTAAACTCCCCCAATGAACTTGAGGAACAGCCTATATGAAGACCTATGAAATAACACGTGGTTTGGTATCATATGAAAGCAATGGACTAGGAGTCAAAAGACCTGAAGTTAAATTTCAGTAGTATCTCCTCCTAGACATATGACATTGAGTAAGGAATTTATCCTCTCTAAGCCGCCTCATTTATAATATGGGGATAATACCTGCCTTGCCTACCTTATTGGATCACTACATGAATTAAATAATAGAATATATGAGAAAGTACACTGAAAGCTTAATTTTAAAGTGCTACAAGACACTTAGTATCATTGTTATTAAAATATTGTCACTACTATTGCTATATTTTTAGTAAGGGAAGGTATGACAAAGGACTGCACTGCTTACATTAGTATTCTGCATGTCTAGTCCTAACGTGGAATGAGTGGATTGTAGGGAAGGACACTAGATAGTTATTCTCACTCAAGATGTTCAGAGCATTGATTTACATTATTTTAGGAAATTCAAATAGCAGACACACTCACATTCAAATGTATGTACTTAAAGACAAATATAAATGTTTGGGGATTATTCTGCTTTGGATTTACCTATCCTTCTAATGGAGCAAATATGTAAAAGCTCACTTTATAGTCGTAAAAAGAAGTCAGAGAAAACACAGGCATATAAGGCAAACAGGGAAAATGAAATTTGTAGTCAGATGTGTGCCTGCTCACTAAAAACAGCAATGCTATCTAGGAGCAGAACTTGCTTCTCTGAGAACAGATTCAATAATACCAACTTCAACAAACCTATGTCATTCAAGGTACTATGACAGATGCTGGGGACACAAAGATAAATTAAACATGATTCCTGATCTCAAACACCTTATAGTCTAGCAACTGAAAATGTATACACTGCCAACTGGAATAGCTCAAAATCAGCATATTGAAACAACCCCTTGACTCAGTCTGTACTCAATCTAGCTGCACTTGATACAAAGGAATACCACTCTAACAAAGTACATGTCAATCAACTCAAAACACAATGGTTAGATTTTCGTTTTAAGCATAAAAGTGATGAAAACTAAAATTAAGGTTTTAATAACAATCAGAAGTCAATTTTTAATATTACATTCAATAAATAACCAAGCAGGAGTTTATTTCTATTATCATTCATACAAAATGTTAAAATTCAACATATTTAAAACTCACTTTTGTTCCAGGAGGCAATCCTTCTAGCTCTTTAGGCTTTATAAATGTACGATGCTGCATACTGTGATCCACTTTCTCTTTGAAGGTCAAAAATTGTAGTCTGCATTTTGTACAACGATGAATTCCTTTATTCTGTTCACAGAAAATATTATAATTGATATTAGAAATAATAACTTCTACCACCACAAATCCTGGGACTGGAAATTGCTCTTGTTTCTAATATTGAAATAATTTTAAAACCAGTATTTTACCATCTCCCACTATAGATAGCAAAATATTATTTCATTTTTAAAAAGCACTCACTGCATTAGAATTTTAGTTTTAAAAGTACTTATTACCATATAAGCATCCAATATAAAAATTATATCAATTAGGTTCTAATGGGAAAAGTCCTACATCAATTATAGTGTGAAAGCTCTTTTAAGTATAAATTTGAAGTATAAACTATTCAAACACATTATACTGTAAAAATAAGTTATATTTTTATCCTTGCAAACAGTAAATTCTTTTAAAGTTTTGCTATTTCCATTTGTTTCACAAGTTGGTAAAATACATTAAACTTTCTAAAAACAGATCTAACCAGACACTGCCAAGAAAGTTATGCTACAGGGCCGGCCCGTGGCTCACTCGGGAGAGTGCGGTGCTGATAGCACCAAGGCCCCGGGTTCGGATCCCATATAGGGATGGCTGGTTGGCTCGCTGGCTGAGCGTGGTGCTGACAACATCAAGTCAAGGGTTAAGATCCCCTTACCGGTCATCTTTAAAAAAAAAAAAGAAAAGAAAGTTATGCTACAGAAATCGTTGTATGAAGCAGTGCTGTCCAATAGAACTTTCTGCAATGATGATCATGTTCTATAGCTGCAATGTCCAAGATGGTATCCAGTAGCCATATGTGGTTACCGAGACCTCGAAATATGGCAAGTGCAACTGAGAAGATGATTTTCTCATTTTATTTAATTTTAATTAGTTTAAATTTAAATAGACACGTGAAGCTACTGGCTATGATATTGGACAGCATAGGTATAGAAGCATAAATGAAAACTGATCCCTCCTCAAACCTAGTCCTATTATTATTTTACCAACGGAAAATAGGACCCGAGAGAAATTTAAGTTGCTTTCCCATAGCTGGGTAGTGTCTTCTCTACTATATATTATCAATTGAAATCTTCATGTATATGCTCTCATTAATTTAAAAAAATTATATTTATATATAAATTTGGAACAACATACAAATACTAAAGAATGTTTTCTCTAAAGCTGAAGCTTCACCAGCACATTATTATTTCCACATAAAACATAATCATTTACCCGGAAGGGAGTGCCAGCCCCCATGGCCCGACCCACTGAGCTGAGGTGAGCCCAGGAGACCTGCATGGTGCTGGGGTCTTCTACAGCCACAGATTCTGGAACAGGTCCCAAGGTGTTTAACATAACCACCACCACACCTACTGTCAAGCAAAGACAATTTACCACCACAGTAGCAGTCAAGGCCACTCCACAGCTAACCTCAGTGTAACAGAAGAAGCAAACCCTCTACCAAATGACCAAATGTCAACGAAAAAATACTAGGTCTACAAATAAACAAGAAGAAATGACACCACCGAAAAAATATAGTAATGATCAAATGTCAGACTCCACGGAACAGGGAATCCTTGAAATGTCTGAAAAAGAATTTCAAGCAATGATCTTAAGAAAACTTGAAGAAATAAAAGAAGACTGAATTAGAGAACACAATGAAACAGGAAAAAATATCCAGATTATGAAGGAGGAAATCTACAAAGAGATTAATACCTTAAAAAATAGTGCAGCAGAACTTCTAGAAATGACTCACTCAATGAAATAAAAAACACAACTGAGAGCTTGAGCAGCAGGGTAGAGCAAGCAGAAGAAAGAATTTCAGATCTTGAAGATGGTCTTTTTGAAATAACTCAGGCAGACAAGAAAAAAGGAAAAAAGAATTTAAAATAATGAGGAAAATCTGAGAGAGATAGCAGACAACCTCAAGTGTTCTAACATCTGAATTTGGGGTATTCTAGAAGGGGAGGAGAAAGGAAAAGATATTAAAAACCTATTCAAGGAAATAGTAACAGAAAACTTCCCAGGTGTAGGGAGAGATATAGACCTTCCGATCCAGGAAGCTCAAAGGTCCCCAAACAGATTCAATCCCAAAAGATCCTCCCCAAGACACATTATAGTTAAATTTACAAAGCTCAAAGACAAAGAGAGAATTCTAAAAGCAGCAAGAGAAAAGCGCCAAGTCACTTATAGGGGAACCCCCATCAGACTAACAGCAGACTTCTCAACTGAAACCCTACAGGCCAGAAGAAAGTGGAATGATACATTCAAAATACTAAAAGAAAAAAATTGCCAGCCCCAAATTCCTTAGTCACCAGGGGTCTCCTTCAGAAATGAGGGAGAAATAGTGTATTTTCCAGACAAACAAAAGTTGTGGAAGTTCACCACCACACGACCAGCCCTGTAAGAAATTCTCAAGGGAGTATATGAATAATGATGACCACTATCACAAATACACAAGAAAGAGCAAAACTCACTTTTAAAAGGCTAGACCCAAGTATATATACTGTCTTCAAGAGACCCACCTCACCTGTAGAGACACACACAGACTAAAAGTGAAGGGATGGAAAAAGATATACCAGGCAAATGGAAACCAAAAACGAGCAGGAATAGCTATTCTTATCAGACAAAATAGACTTTAAACCAAAAAACATAAAAAAAGACAAAGAAGGTCACTATATAATGATAAAAGGATCTAAATAGCTAGAAGACATAACAATCATAAATATATATTCACCCAATACTGGAGCGCCCAGATACATAAAGCACTCTTAGACCTAAAGAAAGAAAGAGACCCTAATATGTTAATAGTGGGTGATCTGAATACCTCTCTCTCAGCATGGGACAGATCTTCCAGGCAACAAGTCAACAAAGAGACACAGGATTTAATCTATACCTTAGACCAACTGGACCTGGCAGATAAATATACAGAACATTTCACCCAACAACTAAAGAATATACTTTCTTCTCATCAGCTCAAGGAACATTCTCCAGGATAGACCACATATGAGGTCACAAATCTAGTCTCAGCAAATTTTTAAAAACTGAAATCATTCCAAGTTTCTTTTCAGACCACAATGGACTAAAATTGGAAATTAATAATAAGCAAAACTCTGGTAACTATACAAATACATGGAAACTAAATAATAGGCTCCTGAATGACCTATGGGTCCAAGAAGAAATTAAACAGGAAATCAATAAATTTCTTGAAACTAATGAAAATAAACATACATCATACCAAAACCTGTGGGATACCGCAAAAGCAGTACTGAGAGGCAAATTTATTGCAATAAATACTTACATCAAAAGAATGGAAAGACTTCAAATAAACGACCTAACACTATACCTCAAGATCTTGAAAAACAACAATTCACACCTGAAGGTAGCAGACAGAAAGAAATAATTAAGATCAGAGTAGAAGTAAATGAATTAGAGACCCCAAAACAATAGAAAAGATCAGCAAAACAAAAAGTTAGTTTTTTGAGAAGATAAGTAAAATAGACAAACCATTAGTTAGGTTAACAACAACAACAAAAAAAGATGGAAGACCCAAATAACAAAAATCAGAAATGAAAAGGGACACATTACAACTGATACCACAGAAATATGAAGAATCATTAGAGACTATTATAAACAACTGTATGACAACAAATATAAAAATTTGGAAGATATGGATAAGTTTCTAGACACATACAAACTACCCAGACTGAACCAAGAAGAGATAGAAAATCTGAATAGACCAATAACAAGCAACAGATTGAAGAGGTAATCAGTAATCTTCCAACAAAGAGAAGTCTGGGTCTGGGTGGCTTTACAGCTGAATTCTATCAAACTTTTAAAGAGGAATTAATACCAATTCTCCTCAAACTATTCCAAAAAATTGAAACAGAAGCTACTCTCCCAAACTCATTCTATGAGGCCAACTTAACTCTGATACCAAAACCAGATAAAGATACAACAAAAAAAGAAAATTACAGGCCAATATCCTTGATGAACATAGATGCAAAAATCCTAAACAGAATATTAGCAATCAGAATACAGCAACACATTAAAAAAATTATAGACTATGATCAAGTAGGATTCATCCCAGGGATGCAAGGATGGTTCAACATACAGAAGACAATAAATGTATCAACAAACTCAAGGACAAAGACCATATGATTATTTCAATAGATGCTGAAAAAGCATTTGACAAAATTCATCATCCCTTCATGAAAAAGACTCTCAACAAATTAGGTATAGAAGGAAAGTATCTCAACACAATAAAAGCCATTTATGACAAACCCACCGCCAGTATCATTCTGAGTGGGGAAAAACTGAAGGCTTTTCCCTTAAGAACAGGAACAAGACAAGGATGCCTACTCTCACCAATTCTATTTAACATAGTACTGGAGGTACTAGCCAGAGCAATCAGGCAAGAAGAAGAAATAAAGGGAATCCAGACAGGAAAAGACAAAGTCAAACTTTCTCTACTTGCAGATGACATGATACTATATATATAAAAACCTAAGACTCTATCAAAAAACTCCTAGAGCTGGTTAATTACTTCAGTAACATTGCAGGATACAAAATAAATGCCCCCAAATCAGTTGCATTTATATACTCAAATAATGAACTAACAGAAAGAGAAATAAAGAAAGTAAGCCCATTTACAATTGTTATGAAAAAAATAAAATACCTAGAGATCAGTTTAACCAAGGAGGTGAAAGATCTCTACAATGAGAACTACAAACCATGTCTGAAAGAAATTAAAGAAGACACAAAAAGATGGGAAGATATTCCACGCGCTTGGATTGGAAGAGTTAACATTGTGAAAATGTCTATACTACCCAAAGTGATCTACAGATTCAAGCAATCCTCATCAAAATACCAATGATATTCTTCACAGAAATGGAAAAAAAACAATCTTACCTTTCATATGGAACAACAAAAGACTCCAAATAGCCAAAGCAAGTCTGAGCAAAAAACATAAAGCTGGAGGCATAACACTACCTGACTTCAAATTATACTACAAAGCTAATGTAACCAAAACAGCATGGTACTGGTATAAAAATAAAATTTCACACCAGTGGAGCAGAATTGAGAACCCAGAAATCACCCCTCAGGCTTACAGCCATCTGATATTGGACAAAAGCAACAAAAATCTACACTGGAGAAAAGCCTCCTCTTCAACAAGTGGTGCTGGGAAAACTGGATATCCATATGCAGAAGAACGAAACTAGATATGCAACCTCTCACCATAAACTAAAATCAACTCAAAATGGATTAAAGACTTAAGTATAAGACCTGAAACTGTAAAATTACTAAGGGAAAATATGAGTGAAACACTTCAGCAACTAGGTCTGGGCACAGGCTTTATGGAAATTACTAAGGGAAAATATAGGTGAAACACTTCAGCAACTAGGTCTGGGCATTGACTTTATGAACATGAGTCCAAGAGCACAAGCAGCAAAAGAAAATATAAACAAATGGGACTATATCTAACTAAAAAGTTTCTGCACAGCAAAGGAAACAATCAACAGAGTGAAATAACAACCTACAGAGTGGGAGAGGATTTTTGCTAACTATGCATCCAACAAGGGATTAATATCCATAATATACAAGGAACTCAAGCAATTATACAATAAAAAAAAACTAATAAACCAATTAAAAAATGGGCAAAGGAGCTGAACAGACATTTTTCAAAAGAAGACATACAAATGGCCAACAGGTACATGAAAAAATCCTCAACATCACTAGTCATCAGGGAAATGCAAATTAAAGCCACATTGAGATACCACCTCACCCCAGTTAGACTGGCTATAATCAAAAGGAAGGTGAATAACAAATGCTGGCTAGGGTGTAGAGAGAAGGGAACACTCCTACACTGTTGGTGGGACTGTAAATTAATACAACCACTATGGAAAATGGTATGGAGGTTTCTCAAACAATTACAGATAGGTCTTCCATACAATCCAGCAATCCCCTTCTGGGTATATTCTGAGAGGAATGGAAATCATCATGTTGAAGGGATACCTGCACTCCATGTTCACTGCAGCTCTGTTTACAATAGCCAAAATATGGAACCATCCTAAATGTTCATCAATGGATGACTGGATAAGGAAACTGTGGTATATATACACCATGGACTACTACTCTGCCATAAAAAAGAATGAAATTCTCCCATTTGCAATAACATGGATGAGCCTGGAGAAATTATGTTGAGTGAAATAAGCAAAGTATAGACGGATAAACGCCACATGTACTCATTCATATGTGGGAGCTAAGAGAGAAAGAAGGAAGAAAAGAAAGACCACAGTAGTGCATTGGACTTGCAGAGGGAGATTCCTTGGGCTACAAAGTGGAGTTGGGGGAGGGAAGCGGGAGGGAGGTTGGGGATAATTGGGTGGGAGACATAGGGTAAAAATGCAATTTGTGGTAATGTATATGCTGCCAGTATGATTCTGGCCATCACATCTTGGGTATGAGGGGTGACAATCATCTTTGTATCTCATGAATATTCATAACCAATAAAAAAAATAGTAATAGCAAAGAGAAAGCTTCCTGTAGCATTGGGAAGAGAATGAAGGTACTTTAGTTTAGAAAAAGGAGCATAAAGAGCAAATAAGCACCTGTAATATAATAAAATAATAGGCTTTTTAGCAAAAAAATTAAAAAAAACCCAAACAACAACAACAAAAAACACAATCATTTAGGAATACCAAATGAGGTAATGTATATGAAAGTGCCTAGCGTAGTTACTGGTGCACAGCAGGCATCTGATGAATAAAAGTTCTTTAAAAGTTCAAAACAACATATATGACAGTGATTCAAAAACTTTGTGGAAAAATGGAGTTAAAACACAATACGAATCTTTCCATGAACTTTTTGAAGACCCCTCATAAATACAATGTGTTTGTATTACTAGTTCCGGTTCATCTTCAGACTGTTTTAGAAGTGTGGTGCATTTGATCATATCATAAGTACAGTCAACATTAAAAGGTTCACCTATATGTGCTAAAGAGAGAGAGGGGGAAAAGGGAAAAACTCAGTCAAGAAACAGACAGCAAGATAACAGGGCACACACAAAGTTCCCCAGAGTGCAGTTCCCAGAAATCTTTCCTCTACCTCTACTGATACCTCATTTGGTTTCATGGCTTTAAATAGCATCCTTCCAACTGTCTACTTGACATCTCTACTTGATGTCTAATAGGCATTTCAAATCTACAGGAACAAATTTGAATTCTAAATTCCCTCCTACCCATCCTATAGGGGAAGGGGGGTGGCACAAAATCTGGTCCTTCCCTAGTTTTCTCAATATGTTAGTATATGGGAACTCCATTCTTGCAGCTGCACAGGACAAAAACAAAACAAAACAAACAAACAAAAACCGTGGTCACTCTTAACTCTTCTCTTTCTCTTACTCCCTACATTCAACCCATTAATAAAAGCTGTCAACACCTTAAAAAGTCATTTATAATCTTTTCACTTCTCATTATCTCCAACCACTGCTACCATACTAGTCTAAGCCACTCACATGGATTCTTCCAATAGTGTATCTTCTCCTCATTTCCACCCTTTCTCCCACTACAGTCTATCCTTCCCATAGCTGTCAGATCTTAAAACACCGCAGATCTTTCACATGCTTAAACCCTCCAATGGCTTTCCATAACACTCCAGAATCCTGACTCTGGCTTTCAAGGCCCTACACGATCTGGCTTGCATTCTGTTGCTACAACCTCATCTCCTACTACTCTTCCTCCCGCTTGTTTATGGTGCTCCAGTCATACTAGCCTCCTTGCTGTTACCTGAACGTCCCAGGTACATACTCATCTCACTGCCTACTTACTGTTTACTCTGCCTGGAACATTCTCTCCCAGATAGCCATATGAATCACTCCCTTATTCCCTTTGGAGAAGCACTCTTTGACCACCCTACATAAAAAAGAGAAACCCCTCCTTCACCTAAGCCCTAGCACTCCCTATCCACTTGTATTTTCTTTCCATGATACCACCAGCTGCATATGTATACATTCAGACATCAGACGCACACGCACACATGTTATTTTTCTCCACCATAATGCAAATTCCAGAGGGCACAAGCTTTGCTTTGCTCATGTCTATATATATATCCCCAATATCTAAAACAGTCCCTGGCATATATTCATACTAGGCACTCAATAAGTATTTATTAAGTAAGTAGTGAGGCAGACAACAAGAGACTTAAAGAGAGTACACATGGGCAGTAGGCACAATTTAGTTCAAAATGTCTGCCATTCCATTCAATGAACATTTGCCCAGAGCCCTGAGATAACAGACATTAATATACTATTCCCTTAACTGGACTCAAATCTTGCACATCTCTCTCATGCATGTATGCTTCCAATGTGCTAAGGACAATGCTGATCCAGTACATTTTTAAATAACATAATGCTCAACCAAAGAAACAGAATTTGTTCCAAGGGTAGAGAAAAAGTTGTCTGTGTTGAACTTTTTGACAAACACTATATTTTTTGGGTGATTTGAGGGATTTTTCAAGGATAATTCTGACTGTACTTTCTGCCTTTAGATTTAATGTCAGTGTGAAATATGAATCTGTGGTAAAAGCTTGGGCTCTAAGTCAATTTTTGGCTGTGCCATTTATTAGAGAATATGACACTGGGTAAGTTACTTACTCGCTATAAAGCTTTGTTTCTTCATCTACAATATGGACACAATCATATACCTGCTTCACAGGGTGGTAGTGAGGATGAAACAAGATAGTGCACATAAAAGCACCAGTGGCTGTCATATGGCAAGTGATTAGTATAAGTTAACTGCTTATTGTTATTATTAAAGAGCTATTGAGGATATTTAACACATCTGGAATCTCCCTTAAAAGTTGTACAACCTGAATTTCTAGCTCTAAAATCACTCAATACATGAAAATATATTCTTTTTAGGAAAAAGTTGTAACCAAAGTCTTCAAAAAGAATAAAATGAACCATAGATTTAACAATTCTTAATAAGAATTGCACTAATTGCACTAGTAATGTCATTTCATTACAAGCTTATAATCCTGCTCAGCTCTGGATTTGAGTCTTTTGTGAATAATAATGCAAACTGCAAATACCTTGAGGGATGCCTGATGAACCTTCTTGTCAATAGATTCTTTCCTCTTTACTGCTGATTGCTTACCTCTTAGGTACTCCAAAATGACCAAAAAAATTGAGCATCTGCAATGGACTGAATGTTTATGTCTCCCCCACCCCGCCCAATTCATATGTTGAAATCCTAATTCTCAAAGTGATGGTATAAGGATGTGCGGTCTTTGGAAGGTAATTAGGTAATGAAGGTAGAGCCCTCAAGAACAGAGATTTCTCAAGAAATGCTAATGGTACTATGCATATAAAGGGTTCAATGGTCAAATAAGTTTGGGGAACATTATATACTATGTTCCATTCTTGGAGATTTACAATATCTATTAGCATATTAAAAACTCTGAAAAGTCTTGTTTCTAAAAACAAACAAAAACCCCCATTAATTTTGTAAATACAGCCATTTACCAAATTTCTTTCACAAGGAACAATTTTAGAGGGGAACACCTATTAACATCTGATAGAACACTGTTGAGGAAACCCTAGAAAGATTTTGCCAGAGATTCTTAAATATGAGGTGGCCTACCAGGACAAAAAATAAGTATGTTGGTACCATTCCAATCATAACATAGGTGATCTTGAATGTATTTGGAAATTCTGCTTTTATGGTTTTTTCCAATTAACAACTACAAGTTGATTTCATGATTATTTAATGACTGGAACCAAAAGCCATGTTAGCACTAGTGCTGAATAAATTGGCCATGACAATTTAATCCATAGTAAGAAAATGTAATGAGCTGATGAGAGAGGAGGCAAAACTTGATTGATTCAGTAAAGCCACTGACTTCTGATTTTGGCAAAGGCACTGCTGCTAGTCCAAACACTCAAGAATAGATTCACTGTTTCATCAAAGCACAAAGGATGGTCTAATAGTTTCAGGAAAAGAATCAGTAAGCATAAAATCAGAATTCAAGGGAAAGGTGTAAGCACTAACACTGGTATCCCAAAAATTACATAGCAGAACTGGCAAAAGTCATGCAGCAAACGAGTTATAACCTAACTATAATTCTCTGGCATAGTTCACATATCTGGTGATAAGTGTCATTGCTGTTTCCTTTGTTACTCGCTGCTACAAAAGACCACTCTGGGTCACTGATGACAACCATATGTCTTCTCACAGTAAAAAGTGGGCTAGAGGGCCGGCCCGTGGCTCACTAGGGAGAGTGCGGTGCTGATAACACCAAGGTCACGGGTTCGGATCCTATATAGGGATGGCCAGTTAGCTCACTGGCTGAGCGTGGTGCTGACGACACCAAGCCAAGGGTTGAGATCCCCTTACCAGTAATCTTTAAAAAAAAAAAAAAAAAAAAAAAGTGGGTTAGAGAGTGAAAATAAGGTTTGAAGGGAAAGAGGAAAACAGAAGGTTATGAGTCCTCAATCTTATCTTCCTCAGTTCAAACTTATCCTTTTTCCTACTCTTGATGATCACCTTCAAAATCATCCCATTTGGGCCGGCCCGGTGGCGCACTGGAGAGTGCGCCGCTTGGGAGTGCGGCGGCGCTCCCGCCGAGGGTTCGGATCCCATGTGGAGACCAGTTCCCGCTCACTGGCTGAGCGCGGTGCGGGCGCGACACCGAGGGTTGCGATCCCGTTACCGGTCAGTAAAAAAGACAAAAAGGAAAAAAAAAATCATCCCATTCCCACCATTCTTAGACTGTAAAATATCCAACCTAAATATTTCACCCATCTTCCCTTTTTTACTCCAGTCTGGGGTTTCTATTTCTAGCTATCTTCCAGAACTTTTGCTATTTATGACCCTCAGCATCATCAGAAAGCAGGCAAGGAAAAGAAGTGGAGGTTTCACAAGTAATTGAGCATGAACTGTAAATTAATTGTGCCACTTGGAATAACTTTGCTGTCCATCCAGAACAAATCTAACCAATGTTCTAAGTCTTCATCTATATCAACATCTATAGATATTTATATCTTTTCACTAAGACAACATGCACGAATAAGAACTGCTAAATCTCACCTGATGCTTCATGTAATGATTCATGTAGGGGGTTGCCATTCTGCTAACTTTGAGGCAAAACGGACATAGCAAGTTCTTAGTGTTTTCATGGGATGCTCTAAAATGAGCTTCTACATCAGAAAAGGCTGATGATCTAAACTGGCAAACCTAGAAACATAAAGAAGATTTAGTTAATTTGAAATTTTATAACTTATATGCAATACAATCGAAGTAGCAATCAATGGCAGGTCATTTGTTTAGAAGAACATTATGTACAACTACTCCAGCTCTGCTGTCTTTACAACCAAGAATTTCATTACTGCAAGTAATAAAGATAGTCCTTTTTTTTTTTTTGGTAGCTGGCCGGTACCCAGTAAGGGTATCCAAACCCATGACCTTGGTGTAAAGACAATCTTTGAAACAGAAAAGCTATCTTCCCAAGTTTAGGGATATATTCCAAAATATAGCTAGACTCCGTTCTTCTTTTCAGATCTATCACCCCCTACCTTGACTTGAATTTTCAAGCTCTGACACCTCTTGTTCTGTAAAGTTTCTCCTACTATATAAAACAGAGTACTCTCTTTAAATTTTAAATAGCATCCAGGCCATACCAGGGGAAATTTATCTTCATCTTGCTTTCTTGTTACTGGGAGTCACTTCAAATTCTGAAAAATCACTAGTCCCAAAGGATTTAATTGGGTTCTCTATAACTAAGAGTGTTTCCTATTTTCTTCCCTATTTGAGGAGCCCATATGTTTGTTTCTCCGCTAGGGTGTTTCTTTATCTAGTATAGAGGTCACCAAACTATGGCCTGCAGATAAAATCTAGTCCACCATGCCCACATACAATGTATGAGTTAAACCAAGGGAGTTTCCACTAATGAAGAAGGTCTTCAATTTTAGTACAGTAACTATTTTTATTTAAATGGTTAAAAAAATCAAAAGAACAATACTAACTCATAGCACATGAAAATTAAACAAACACCTAAATAAAATGTGTGTACCTGGCAAACATATGGCATTTCACCAGGTTTATGAGTGTCCTTCATATGTCGTAAAAGAACATGCTCTGTTGAAAATGATAATTCACAAATTTTGCAAATAGCTGAAAGTAGAAAAAAACATTATACCACTTTAAGGAAGTATATAAAAAATATTTATTTTGTACATTTATAACAACAGCAAGTAATAATAGTAATGGTAGTAGTAGTAATAGTGATGGTAGTTCTAACAATTCTATAGCTGTTAACTCTGTAACGTTGGTCTAATGACATCACTTATATTGGCTTATTTAATTCTCATAACACCCCTGGGGGAGGACCTGCTCTTTTTATCCTCATTTTTTCAGACAAGAAACCAGAAGCACAGAAAGTGTAAGTAACTTGTATGAGATCCCACAGCTATATTAAGAGGCAGAGTTGGGATCTGAATCCAAGCTGTCCTATTCCCAGACTCTATAAATTTTAACTACCATTGTACAAATCAAGGCCATTGATTTCAAATTTCAAAACCACTGAAACTGGGAGCTCTAATTTAGTCCCCTATACATAATGAATGAGTTATGCCAAGGAAGTTTCCACTAATGAATTATTTACAAGAGAGGTTTCAATTTTAGTAACAAGTTTTATTTAAGTGTATAAAAGTTATAACTTGTTTTTCAATTTTGCCCTCAAATTACTAAATCTGTTTCTTATTCTTGTTTTTCTCTTAGAATTCTTAAGATTTCCTTATAGTTCAGATGATCAAAATCAATAAAATTCAGGTCTTCAATAACATTGTTACTTACTAGAAAACTCATGGGGTGTGTGTGTGCTCTCAATGTGGCACTGCAGCTGGAAGGGTGTGATATACTGCCGATAGCAGTGCTGGCAGGTGGTGTGGTTTTCCCAGCTTTCACTGTTCTGTTTCTCAAGTTCCAAGTGGTGTTTCATGTGGTTCATAAACCTATAAATGATTGTCAACAGGTGCAAAAATTCAGATTTATAACTGAAGAAAAATCTCACAAATAAGTATCTGGACCTAAATTTTTATTTTTATTTATTTATTGACCGGTAAGGGGATCGCAACCCTCGGCACGGTGTGGTCCGCACCATGCTCAGCCAGTGAGCGCACCAGCCATCCCTATATGGGATCCAAACCCACGGCCTTGGCGCTACCAGCGCTGCACTCTCCCAAGTGAGCCATGGGGCCGGCCCAGGACCTAAATTTTTAAAATGCAGTGTGTGACCTAAAATAACAACTCTAAGCCCTCTAGAAAAGTATGCACTTTAAATAATTTACTTTAAGTGGCTCATTAAATTTTTTCATCTTTGTTTTCAAAATAATTCATTAATGTAGTTAATATGAAATATCACTCATATGCTATATATCTTCATCATTATTTCACATTTAAAAAATTTTTTTGGTAAAGAAAAATAGCAGGCTTCTTTTTCATGCATGAAATACTATTTACATTTTAAAATAAAATACCTAAAGAAAGGAAACCCTACCACCAAAAGCAGCTATGGAGTTATGAGAAATCTTGTGAAGGCCCTGAAGATATACAGGATTCAGCTGCTTAAAAGACAAATTATTGGTATTTTTATTTGTGTTTTAGTTTCTAAATGCATGTAATAGCAATTTTAATGCCTATAGTTACAAGAACCTTTTGTTTTATTTAATGATACTGGCTAACTGCTAGCATACACTATTCATTTTTCCTTGCAGACTGCTTTTTGTAGCATTGTCCATTTTTCAGTTTTACATTCTGCTATTTCAGCTTCCCTAAAAGGTTTCTTGTGAGAAGGCACTATGACCTTCAATGGCACAGAGTAAAATATAAATGGGCATAACTATTTCAAAGAGTTTACTCAAGCTTTTTGCTGAATTTCAAAGTAAAGTTATTCAATCAAAACAACAAGTTAAGACTGGGTCAGCTACTTGCATTTACAATTACAGGTTGAATATCCTTTATCAGAACTACTTGGGACCAGAAATGTTTTGGATTTTTGATTTATAGATACGTAAATGGCTGATCATCCCTAATTCGAAAACCCAAAATGCTCCAATGAGCATTTCCTTTAAGCATTATATTGGAGCTCAAAAACTTTCAGATTTTGGAGCATTTTAGATCTTGGACATTAGATTTTTGGATTAGGGATGCTCAACCTGTATTCACTATGAGTCCTTAAAGGAAATAATCTTGAAGTGATAATGTCATCAACCTGGATATCAATCATCATAAAAGTTTTAACATTTATTTCTTTTTCATATCTCTAAAACACTACTTCTCATTAGACCTGGTTATGGTACACCTTGAAATATCTTCTTTCCTCTTGGTTTTGGTAAATGTTTGCAATTTACTTTGAAAAGTATCCAAAAGATCAGATGGGTTCTATGGCTGAATAGATATGTGGTAAAGCAAGTACAGTAAAATCTTTTTTTTTTTTTTTTTGTCTTTTTTTGTGTCCGGCAACGGATCGCAACCCTCAGTGTCGCGCCCGTACCGGACCGGGACCGGCAACGGAATCGCAACCCTCGGTGCTGCGCCCACACCTCGCTCAGCCAGTGAGCGGGAACTGGTCTGTATGTGGGATCCGAACCCTCGGCGGGAGCGCCATCGCACTCCCAAGTAGCGCACTGTAGCAGTGCGCCACTGGGCCGGCCCCAGTATCAGGCTTTTTGAAACTAAACTCCTTATCTCAGTTCACATCAAGTAGGCCTGATTTTAGAATTTACCATCAGCTGGATCTGCTCGGGAGCGCCGCCGCACTCCCAAGCGGCGTACTGTAGCAGTGCACCACCGGGCCAGCCCCAGTAAAATCTTTAATGGTAGAATTGACATGGTAAATAGACAGATGTTCACTGTACACATTTTTCAACTTTGCTGAATATCTGAAAAATTTTATAACAAAATGTTGGAAAACAACTTCACCTAATATAAATGTGAAGCTATATAAGCAATGTAAAACACTGATAGATATGTCCTGTTACTATCGCACTTAACATGACATATATGTAACATACCATATAACTCAAAAATTGCAAAGAGCAAGTTCCTAAAATTTAAAGCACATGTATAAAATCTTGAAAATTCCACTGGGAATTAAATCTCTGTTTTAAAATGTGTTAAATTATAAAATCAAAGCAGACATGTTTCATAGACCTGATACTTCTCTAAAAGAAGATCATCAAAAAAAAGATTACTTTATGATAACACCAAGGCGAGGGCTAGGATCCCCATACTGGCTAGCCAACAACAGCAACAATAAAAAATCACTTTCTTTACAAGGCAAATGTGCTAAGAGTTATAAATATTAATTGAAAAATTTCACCATTAAATAAGATTACTATGAAGGAGGTCAAACTGGATAAAGTAGTTCTTGTGATATGAAGAAAAGTGAGATTCAAAACCAGCTAGAAAATAAAAATATCTCATTAAAACTCCTAGTTCAATGATAAATACACAAAAAATAAGTAACTTTCCCCGAAGTTAAAACACATTTTGTCCTTTCTTAAGCTGAAAAAATACAACTAGGTAAATCCAGGAGTCAAACTAGGTGAATCCAGGTGAATACAGGAAAGAACACAAGCTTTTCCACATGATAACCTTCCTCTGTTCTTAGCAGAACATTAAAATAGCTTACCTAGGATGGCACAGAAAAATATAGATACAATATTCATATCTGTAGTATCTCAATTTTCAAATAGGAAAAATAACTACTTACATACCTAATATTATTTTTAAGAACCTTCAAGCAACTGAAACATTTAAAGGTTGTATAAGTCTTCTCTTCTTCCCCAAAGGCTCCTTCATGTCTTCCATAATAAAAGTCACTTACTAACATGACCAATTTTTCTTTCTCTGAACCAGTCTTATTTTTGTATTCAGCATATGAAAGTTCTGCTTTAACACTTTCCAAATAGTTATTTACCATGTCTGGACAACAATGCTGAAAGAGGAAAAAATATATAAGCCTTGTATCTCTTTTTAAAATTATATATCAAAAAATGATTCTGTGTTTACAGCTAGAGCTAGGTCATGTAAAACTATGCTTGGAAATATATCTGGAAAGATATTCACCAAATGTTGGCTTCCTCCTTTATATAGTCTAAAAAATTCAAACAATGAATACCTACTATCTTAATAAAGAAATAGCTTCAAAAACAAATTGAAAACCTTAAGATCAAGGATGTCTATATATCTAAGACCTTTTTCCTTGTAATTTTTCTTTTCAGATGTAAATATTCAATAATAATCTGTTTCTTGGCAAAAAAAAAATATTTCATATCTTTGTGAGAATATAGCTTATAAGGTAAGATGTGCTATTATGTATAAGCTTAATTACCAAATAACATTATTTCAGTAGAGTCTGGTTGGAACTAGACTTTGAGCACAGCTAACCTGCCATTCTCTAGACTTAAGGTGCTAGAAAATGCATGGAACACAGAGAAAGAAGCATCAGTTACACCTTGAAAACCTCAACATATTCTATATAGAATGCTTAAATATTTAAAGGGGAAATAAATTTCATGAGTAAAATCAAGACCTCATATAAACTGATCCTACTGTGGAACATTTTCATACATGAGCCTTTTTCCCCCCAATAAGATAAAACTAAGTTTTTTTTTTTTTTTTTTTTTTTTTTTTTTTTTT
>NW_007727512.1:187909-203913 GCF_000696425.1 Galeopterus variegatus
CAGTGTTGCTCCCGCGCCTCGCTCAGCCAGTGAGCGGGAACCGGTCTGTATGTGGGATCCGAACCCTCGGGCGGGAGCGCCGCCGCGCTTCCCAAGCGGCGCACTATCCAGTGCGCCACTGGGCCGGCCCAAAACTAAGGTCTTTATTGTACACACTTCTCAGCTATAGAATTTCTCTAGAAGAATTCTCTAAAAATAACTGGAGAACAAAAATAGAATGGGAGAAAATACTTGCAAACCACATGTCTGTAAATGGTTAATATCCAAAATATATAAGGAACTGCTACAACTCAGTAGCAAAAAACTCCAAATAAACTGATTTAAAAATGGGTACAGGAACTGAATAGACATTTCTCAAAAAAAGACATACAAATAGCCAACAGGAATGTGAAAATGTGCTAATCATCACTAATTATATGGCAAATACAACTCAAGACCATAGTGAGATATCACCTCATACCTGTTCGAACGGCTGTTATCAAAAAGACAAGAGATAAGTGTTGGCAAAGATGTGAAGAAAAGGGAACCCTTGTGCACTGTTGATGGGAATATGAATTGGTGCAGTCACTATGGAAAACATATGGAGGTTCCTCAAAAAATTAAAAATAGAACTACAGTATGATCCAGCAATCTCATTTCTGGGTATATATCCAAAGGAATTGAAAATAGAATCTGGAAGAGATATCTGCACTCCCATGTTCACTGCAGCATTATTCACAATAGCCAAGACACAGAAGCAACCTAAATGTCTATCAACATATAAAAGGATAAAGAAAATGTGGTACATACATATAAGGGAATATTATTCAGTCACAAAAAAAGAAATCCTATCATTTGTGACAACATGGATGGATTTGGAAGACATTATACTAAGGTAAATAAGTCAGTCACAGAAGGACAAATACTACAACATTCTTCTTATATGAGGAAGCTGAAATAGTCAAATTTATAGATGCTGAGTAGAATAGTGGTTGCCAGGGGCTGGTGGAGGGGAGACAGGGAGGTATTAGTTAAAGGGTACAAAAGTTGTGTTATTCAAGATGAACAAGTCCTAGAGATCTACTGTTTAGCACAGCACATATAGTTACCAATACTGTATTGCACACTTAAAAGTTCGCCATAAGGACAGATTTTATGTTGTGTTCTTATCACAAGAAAATAATAAAGAGGGTGGGAGGAAACTTTTGGAGCTTATGGATATGTTTATGGTATATATTGTGATGGTTTCACAGTTGTATACTTATCTCCAAACTCATCAAGTTGTATACATGAAATATGTTCAGCTTTTTGTATGTATATCATACTTCAAAAAAAGTGGTTAACAAAGAAGACAAGAATATATAATAAAACAATTTCAGGTGGAAAAAAAAACTTTCCTAAAAACTCAAAGTACATAGACACCAAACCACCACAAAGTGAGGGACTTAAAAAAAAAAAAAGATACGGCAAGAAAGTGTAACAAAAAATTGTAACAGAACCAAGACCAGTGAAATCTATCAGACCAATTAAATCTCTCCTACCAATGAACATAAATGGGTTTAACTCAACTCCTAAAGGACATTTGCATATAGGGTCACAAAAGAAAAAAACAACTCTGGTGAAAGCAAGAAACATACCAAAAACAAAGTGATATAGAAGGGTTAAAAATAAAAGACAAGCAAAGAATATAAAAGGTAAATGGAAACAATAAGAAAGCAAGGGTTGTGAGCCCGATACCAAACAAAACAGAATTCAGGCTAAAAAGTATTAAACAATGGGCCGGCCCAGTGGCGCACTGCTACAGTGCGCTGCTTGGGAGCGCGGTGGCGCTCCCGCCGAGGGTTCAGATCCCATATACCGACCGGTTCCCGCTCACTGGCTGAGCGAGGTGCGGGCGCAGCACCGAGGGTTGCGATCCCGTTGCCGGTCCCGGCCCGGTACGGGCGCGACACTGAGGGTTGCGATCTGTTGCCGGACACGAAAAAAGACAAAAAGGAAAAAATAAATAAAAAATAAAAAGTATTAAACAATAAGACAGAAAAGTACGCTATTAAAATGCTAAACGGTGCATTTACAGTGAAGTTATAAGATACAGCCCATCTATAGCCTAAAGAGCAAAACCATGAAACAGAATTGAAAGACATCAAAGAAAATAGTGATAATGTGAGACTTGTATTCACCTTTCTCAAACACACTCAGGGAGGTGGAAGTAGTGATAGACCCAATGCACATCTGCCCCACAATAAAGAGATTCGTATTTGTGATTTTAGAACACTCCTTTTTATTCCCTACTTTTTTGTAAAATGCTGAATTTCAATAAAAATTTTCCAGTCTTTGAAATAGTGAGAAATACCTTTTCCTAAATTGCTTCTTTGCTTTGAACTCTTCTCATCCCTTCTTTCCCATTTATAATCTATGTTGCCTTTTTTCTTGCCTCCTTCCCCTCTTCCTGTCATTTACACTGGGCATGCAAGGAGAATACAGACTATCTTTACGTAGACACAACAGAATACTATATCTACTAAAATACTTTAAGTGAAGTGTTATCTAAACCCCATACTTCCTTAGTACTTTGAAAATTCCTACACCAATATAAAGCTAGAATTCATTTATAACTATACGAACTATATTCTGGATTGAGTTAAAACTATCACTTCATATGAAATGCTCCATCATCAGGAGTTTATTTCTGGGTGTTGAAAATCAATATGCAAAGCTAAGATTTTTATTGATATGCATACGTTACCATGGACAAAAAATAAGGTGAACAAAAGGAATTTTTAAGTTATAGAAAGATTAAGCACCTAATAAAATGCCTGCTTTACAAGAAGTTTGAAGAATGGCATGATTTAGTCAGTAAAATATTCTGATTAATACATTATTTTCATTTAAAATGAAAATGAAATTTGCATATACTATAGTGTATATAAACTTAATTTTTAAAGTTTCATGATTGGGAAGAACTTCTAAATCTTGTTTAAAGATAATCATTGTGAATATTAATTTCTACTTAAGTTATATGGAAATAGCAATATGAGAAGATTTCTTATTCACATATCTGGACAAACCAGTACTTACTGTGTTTCACTATTTTCAGGGATTTGTAAACATTTTTAATAATTGAATTTTGAAAAAAGTTTTACCTTCATGTGGTATTTCAAAGGATCCAAAAGATTGAAGTGAACGTTACACTTTGGACAAGGTTTTAGGAAAGTCACTCCAGTTTTATATTGAGTTGAGGTATTCGTACCTAAAACAAAAGACTTTTATGACTCAAATCCATTTTTTCAAAACCTTAAAAACCACAGTAAAAGTTTTAAAACTTATCACAATTTCTAAAATTTATGCATAAATAATATCATTTCTTTTTTATAAGCCAGATTTCATATTTACCTTGTGATAGAATATACTGGGAAGATGTCAGCGAAGGAGAGTTACTTAAAGACAATGAAGCAGAGGAACTTATTTCAGAAACATCTTCATTGGTCTCTGACTTTTTTGAATCAACACTGCTTACTTGAGAAGTAGAAGGACGTTTTAATACAGGCAAAGTTTGATCTTTACCTACAAAAATTTAAACAGTATAAAAGGAATTGGTAAATATTTTAGTATAGAATATTGCTTATATAAAACTGCTACCAAAATGGCCTTACATTTAAAATTAAGAATATCTTGGAGCTAAATTGAAGGTAATATGATTGAATTATCATATTATACAAATGAGAAAAAAGAATGATAAAAATTTATATGATCAAAGGGTAGAAAGAAATTGAAAAAACAGCTACTATGGAATACATATATTTGACCAATTCATAAAACAAACTTTATGTAAGAAAATTCTAAAGATGCTTTCAAATAAAGAAACACATATACAGGTATCATGAAAGAAGTCAGACCAAAAAATTCCAAGCAAACAAATAAAATAAAATAAATAAAAATTAAAGCACAGAGAACACCCTAACTTCCTGTAAATGAATTTATCTTTAGACACTTGCATGCATTTGAGCTTGTAAAATTTTTTAAAAATTTATTCTAAAAATTTAGAGAAACCCTTTAAGATACTTAAAACAAAAAACTTAAGATGTCTAATAAAAAATTCAAGTTGATTCTTTTTCCACCTAACAGCCTGACAGGTGGTTTAGATTAAATTACCTGTACAAAGTGGAAATAACTTATCTTGAACAATAATACCTTACTCATTTATATGAAGAGGTCTGGAGTTAGTATAATGGCTTTCAACCTATGTTCCCCTGATACTAATGGGGCCATCTTAGGGAATATGATGGGTATGTCAGATAAAGAATTCTCCTTTTATGTTTTATTTACTGTGCTTTTGCATAAAATTTTATTTGAATAGGAATTTCATTGCTAAAAATAGTTTTGAGTATGCAAATCATCACCTTAAAGGCCAAAGAATTATATAATTGAGGGCATTCACAAGAGAAATGGGGCCGTTTAGGCTATAACCAGACCCAGCAAAAGTGATTTTTGAAAATAACATACCATTTTACTTTGTGATAAACATTCTAAAACTGTACATCATATTTTAATGCTTTCAACTGTATATTAACAGGAGAAGCAGTAGAGTAGATATATGACAGGAAAATAAGAGTATGACATCAGTGCGCTCCTCTGTCAAATCTGTTTTATTCTTTGAAATAACATTTGAGGAAAGCATATGATTACTGACAGCTATACTGCAGGCACTTGGGCCTGATTTTTGTGTGATCACTAACATTCTTCTGAGATGCTTAGGTTAGTTAAACAACCAATTTTGAACCAGGTAACAGATTATATAATGGGCTGGATAGTAAAAATGCTGTTTTAATATATACATTTTTTAAGCACAAGAAAATCTAAGTTAAATAAAATCACTCTGAGCTCAATAGCTTTCAATTCTGACCCTTTAACTTATTTATTTCTGTTGCCTTTGGCTCGTGCTATTCCTTACCCTCATCTGTTTTTATCTGTGTCAATAAAAATCCCATTCTCATTCTTAAAAATCAAGCTTAAATCTACCCTTCTCTAAGAACATTCCATGATGATCCTAGACAGGAGTCCATTAATCATGCTTCTGAACACATAGTACATACTATCATTCATAATTATCATCCTAAAAATGTTTGTTGTCAAGTCTTTAAAGCTTATAATGCATTTTTTACTTTTCACTTATCTTATTTGGGCCTCAAGAAAGCTCTGAGATAAGCAGAGCAAGAATTAAAATTTTATCTCCAAATGGCTTATTTCAGGTCTGGAGAATAAATGCATTGTGTGAGAAAAATAAAAGTATTTATTTTAATAATGTGAGAAAATTGAGATATAAAGAGGTTAGGTAACTTGATAAAGGTCACAAAAATCTTTAGAACAGAATCTTAAACCTATATCTTCCTAATCAACTATAACCCTTTTTACCATTCAGGGCAAAGTTCCACTCTCTGCAGTATAAAAATTCAGAGAGAGAGAGTAGAAGTCACTGTCTTTACCCTCTAGAAGCTTCAAGAATTCAGAATTTTTCTATGAAAGACCATGTAGTTTGTAAAATCAGACTTAAGACAACCATTTTATCTCCCCATTTATTTTAGTTCTTGGCTATTTTACCAAGTAGATAAGTAACACCTACAGGGTGAATATCAAAACAAGTATTACCAAAATGGGAAAATATTTTTGGCACTCATATTACCATAAATTTTTTGTTTTAGTTTGATAAATGTTGTATATTCAAATTTGTTAGTAAACAATTTAAACATTCAAAAAAATTGTGTCCCTCTCTTCATTTAGTGAAATACATCAAATTAGCTAAACTAGAAATAGTCATTGCTTTGATTATAGGGAATTTTTCAACTAGAGGAAATTCCTTCACTGGCATACTAATTCATTTCAGGTTAATGAAGAACTATGTTATAGTAGAAAATCAGAGAACTGTAACTCTTCAACTGCAAAATTTCATTAGTTCTTCAATGGATATTTACTGAGTACTTACTATGTGCAAATCACTATTTCTTTAGTTCTGCCATTTTACAATACAATTCTATTATTTTATAATACAATCATACTTAACTATCATAACTACATCATTTATTTGGATAGACACTAGCCTATTAAGAAACTATGACCACATACTTTTTCTCATACTAATAGCCTTCCAAATAATTAATACTTTTTTTTTTTTTTTACAGAGTATTTAAGGTATCAGGGAAACTGCCCTGACTCACGGAAATTATATTAATATTTTTCAGCCTATGGATGGTTCCAAGTGAGAATGAGCTCAAAAAATACATGCCAGCCAACTTAATAGAAAGAAAAATATTCTATTATTAAATATGACTTTTTTTTTTTTTTTTTTTCTAAAAAAGATGACTGGTAAGGGGATCTTAACCCTTGACTTGGTGTTGTCAGCACCACGCTCTCCCAAGGGAGTCATGGGCCGGCCCTAAATACGATTTTATAAAAAGTCACCCAAGATTGTTGACTCATCGTTTCTTACTGGTCTGTGGAATTTCTTCTAATATTAAAGGAAATAAACTTTGTCTGTTTTATGTATTACAATGTACTAAATATTATGCAACCTTTATTTTGTTTATGGTGTATTTTGCCATGCAGAATTTAAAAAATAATTTTGACTATGTCAGTCTTTTATGACATTGAGTTTGTGCCAATCTATAGCAGCATTCCTTACTGCAAGATTAAATGTAAAAAATTCAACAACAACAACAACAACAACAAAATCAACCAAAGAAGACATTCAGGAATAATTAGCTCTGTTCCATCTTACAATATATGAAAAACTTAACATGAAGCTATGGACTTCAAAACAGAAATTCATTTAAATATGTATATTCATCAAGTCTCTTTTTATGATTTTTATAAAAAAGTGCTAAACCAAACCTTCTGTAAAAATTGTCGGTTTTTGGGACAGAGATATTGTATCCTGGGTCAAGTCAAACAGTAAGCCTGAAGAATCATCCAATCCAACTTGTGATGAATTCTTTGTAAAATCCTGTAAAAAGTTACAATTCTTTTGTTTCATAAACTTTTATTTTTTTTCCATAAACTTTTATAAAGGTAAATTTAACTCCATACCAATATTATAAAGGTAACCTTAATGAATAAATTACTAATAATTTATAAAACACAAAAGTAATTATTACTCTCTACCAAAATTAGCATCTACTGGGTGAGAGGTATATGGGAACCCTGTATTATTTTGTAATTTTTCTGGAAATCTAAAATTAGTTTGAAATAAAAAGTTAAAATTAAAAAATAAAGATAATACTATTGGCAAAGTAAAGGTTATATTTTGGTACAACATTTCTACAAAAACAATTTTAGCAGTAATTATCAAGGGCTTTTTAAGAAAGGTCATATCCTTTGATTCAATTATACTAATTCCTCCATTTCTAAAAATTTATGCTAAAGAAATGAAAATGTTTAATGGAGAATTGTTTATAATAGCAAAAAATAAAAACCTTTATGTCCAACAATGGATGAATGGTTAAGTAAATTAAATGATAGACTATCATGGAACAAGATGTTTTTGAGAAATATCCAGTGACAAACAAAAATGTTCCCAATACAATGTTCAGTGAAAAATGAGGAATAGGTATCAAATATGTATATATACGGTCCTGACTGACATAGTCTACATGCCACACTAACCATCTTCAGAATACAAAAATCAAAATTCAGTATGTATGCTTCTCTGTCTCTTTTCTAACCTGCTCCCCATACACATTACTTTTATAATGGGAATATAAAGATTTTGCTTGCTTGTTTTGTGCTTACAAGTTGAGAGACAATTAGGTATTACAAATTTTACTCTGCTACTAAGTTTTCTAACGACACGGGTTTGTTAAGAAGTTAAGGAGACAGATTTTGAATTGACCCAAACCATTCCATTCCTAGAATATGAGGCATAACAGGCAAATTTCTGCATTTGAACCTTAATGTATATTACATAAAAGCAATAATGGCTATGATTTAATTGTAACCAAGCACAATCTTCCTGCAAGGTAAATATTTTCTCTAAATATGTGCATTTAAAAATGGAAAATATTCACTTGCAATTTCCAAAAATAGTTCTTTAACAGAAGTTCCTCATATAAAGCTAACATTTTAAACCCTTTCTGAGGTGACAACTCTGGTCAACTAAGTACCACAATGTCAGAGAGCAGACACATTATTCAACAGTTAAAATAATTCTCCAATTGGGAATTTCTTGTGTCTCATAATATATTTCAGGAAGATACCAAATACAATGGTGAGGCAGAATAGGCAATAGACTGGGATTCAGAAGACCTGTCCATTTTTTTAACTATAGCAACCTTCGGCAAGTCACTTCTGAGCTTCAAGTCATTTATCTTTTCAACTGAATAGCCACGAATAATTTTGTATTTTAAATGTACTTGCCTATTTCACAGTACATGTATTATATCAAGTAGCTGTCACAACAGTACTAATAAAGACCTAATATTATCTCCCATTTTATAAATAAGTAAACTAAGGTTGAGTGCGGTTAAGTAAGGTTCCCAGGACAACTCAACTTATTAGTGATCATGGAGCTGGAATTAGAACCCTCATCTGTCTGATCACAAAGCCTGGGCCCTTAGGCTATATCAAACTGACTTTAAAAGAGATAATAATAATAATCTCCCTCCCTGCCTGAAAGAGTTGTTGAGGTAAAGAGAATGAAATAGTTAAAAAAATTTAGAGAAAATTCCCTTACATAGAATTCTCAATTTGAGAACATATGAGTGTACTTCAAAAAGTTCATGGAAAGATTTGTATTATCCTGCAATTCTATTTCTCCACGAACTTTTTGAAGTACCCTCATACATGTCATTCTCAATCCTGGCTGCACATTACAATCACCTGGAGTTTTGATAGGGCAAATGTCTTAGTGTTATGAGAATAGTTTTAACCTCACAGACCCCTGAGTCCCTGGGAACCCCAAGGGTCTGTGGACTACACCATTTAACTGTAAGGTAATGCTTCCATTTTTTAAGTATATACTTAAATGTATGGATGAAAATGTATACAGGCATATTTTAAAAACTCTGGCTTAACCTGGATTGAAATCACAGATTCATCATTTACCAGCTGTGTGGCCCTGAGTGAATCATTTAGCCTCTCTGACCCTCAGTTTCCTTAACTATAAAATGGGGATAATAATAATGCCTACCTTATAGGGATGTCATAAGAACTGAGTAAGATTAACTTACTTATATCATTTAGCACAAAGACTTGCACATATTAACAGCCCAATAAATGTTAACTATTATCTATTACTTCTGTTAAAAGTTTTAAAAACTAAACTATGAAGGTATGCTTTCAGAATAAATAGCAACAATGACTTTGGTACAATCTTCCCAATTAAGAACACCTGGTTCCGTTTACAATCTTAAAAATGTTGCCATTATGCAATATTTATTACTGACTATACCTTTTTATTCACGCTTAGATAGCCTAGTTTTCAATACTATACCTGTTAGGCATATTACCTGATTTATTAACAATACTGGATAATTTGTTCCTGCAGTTATTACTTTGGATACTGGTTAAGCTATATTATAAAGATGGTGATATTGTCTGATGGTGAATATGCTTACTGGAATGGTAACTAGCTATGACAGTTCACAATTCTAACTTGGTGTTGTAATATCCAATGTGTCCCTGAGCTGATTGTATAATTTCAGAAACACTTACAGGTTTAGACACATTCTGAACAGCAGAGCTTTGTGAAGATTTAGATCCAGGACTAAATCTAGGCAAGGCAGCCACTGGATTTGATGTTGAGTCTTTGTAGCGTTGACTTGCAGACTTGAATATATCAGGGATACCTGCATTTTAAAATTACACAATATAGTGAATATATTTCTATATAACCAATTGTGTCAAAATATTTTACTTTAAAATTAAAAGAGTGCAGTAGTACTGTACCTGGATCAAGAGCATCATTCTTTACTCTCTTTGAAGATGAGCTGGAGTTACCTCTGTTCAAAATATCTATAAAAATTGTATTTATTTAAAAATTTGTTACTTGAATAAAATATATATTAAGATAATAAAAAAACTTTCCCAAAATATATACATACACAATCAATAACTGAAGTGTATTTCTTTCCCTTAATAGTGACAGGGTTGTGCACAGACTTAGGTTCCCGTGACTTGAAATCAAGCCCTTTCCCAACTCCCATTCCACATTCACACCCATAAAAGCCTGGAAGTTTCATTATGCACAAGCTGATTGGATTATCTGTATCATTACTCTTGAGTTCTGAAATGGGAAATTATAGGAGACTGAAGACTAAATTGAACCTAGAGTTTACCAGAGTATCCGATTAACTTAAGGGGTTTCAAATCTACTACTACACCAGAACTTAATTTCAGCCTGACAGGATGCTCTGGATCAGTTTAGGATTGCTCACTCTTGCAGCCATGTGAACTTCTGAACTTCTAGGATATTGAGGAATCAAACCAAAATTGAAAGAGCAGAGATTTATCTAAAATTGCTTATCAGGAAAAAGTCCAAAGCATTAAAAAAAATCCCATTAATCCTCAAAATTTTTCCTTTTCTCTCCTAGTAAAAAAGAACCAGATCCCATAAAATAATTTTATAAAGTAAAGGATCACACAAAAGTAGGGTTGTTTTCTAATCATGGAGATGCAGTACCCTTGTGACTAAGCACTACAGAAGTCTTCCTGGAGAACAATCTGCTCAAACAACTTTATATAGTTTTCATTCAGAAATTCAAGATAAGTATTTACTTAAGCCATTAAAGAGCTATTCCTACTTTTTGGTGGTTGTAGTCTAGCAAACATGAATTTTTTACAATCCCTCCCCCCACCCCACTTATGATAGTTCTTTTGACCGGTAAGGGGATCTATATAGGATCCGAACCCGTGGCCTTGGCGCTACCAGCGCCACAATCTCCCAAGTGAGCCACGGGGCCAGCCCCTTACAATAGTTCTATATAAACATTTAGTTCATATTCCATATGCTAAAAATATTTTAAGGCTTACACATAAAACATCAATAAAATCATTTAAATTCTGAGTCAAAATTTAGAAAAGAAATTCCACTGGGGGATCAATCTTCTTTTTGATAGAATCATTTTAAACTAATACACATTGTTCTCGTTGAGTACTGTTAACAGTCACCTACAATTGATATAAATCCAGCTTGAATCTTAATTGTCATACTTTCAATAAGATGATTTGAGTAACAATTTTGAAATATGGTAATATTTCAGCATAAAAATTGTCACAGTGACTAGAAACAATAATTAAGAGAATTTCTGTTCCACTATCAACAATAAACATGCCAAACATACACCTATTTCACTTTAAAGTGGCATTTCACTTAGTACCTCCCAATTTGCTACAGGAAATGATACTGAGAATTTAACTGGCTAAATTATTCTACCTCTCATAAAACTGAATAGAAGTGCTACTCCAAGTTAGAGTCAAGAAAGGCAAGAAAAAAAAAGAGAGAAAAGGAAGAACTAGGCAAGAAAACTTACATGCTGGCTACAGGCTTAAAAAAAGTAAATAAAATGGGAAAGGATCTGTTTCCTTTTTCTCCTCCGAAATTTAGTATGTTGTCCCTCATATTTCACACGTTTTTGAAAGGACATTTTAACAAGTATCACTAGCATCTTCACTTTGACATTATAACAATAACAAGTCTGATTACTGTAAGAGAAATCTAATAATCTCCAAAGGCACTGGACCCCTTTTTCTAGGACTTAAAGTGTGCTGACTGTCTGCATCGCCCAAGTACAGTGGCCGAAGACCATGTCCTCCCTCCTTCATGAATATAAACAGTAGATGCTGGAAGATGGGTGTAGCCAGAAGCTACAGCACATGTTGGTACACAGACCAGAGACTGCACAATCATGCAGCACCTATGCATTTTGTAGCCATGAATCAAGATGACACTTTGATGAGGCAGGTGCTTAGACATTAGAATCCCCATCAGACACTAACACAAACTTATTTAGTATATTCTGATTTAAGCAAAGCATTCTGAACACTTCCTTTTCTGTACATCTGGGCTTTAGGGAGAAAAAAAATTTAAATTAAATAAACAGGTTACTTGGCTCCATTAAAAATCATGGTTTCCAATCACAGAATGCCTACAATGCTGTCCGGTAATCTTAACCCATAATTAACTTAGTTATTTCCCTCTTCTCCCACCTGATATTTTAACCTCTCACCTCATTACTCCGGTCTCCAACCACACTCCCCAGCCCCCAATTCTCACAAGCTCCTATCAACCTTTACCCTTCCTCTTACCTCCAACTCCTTACAGAAAAATAAAGACATTAAGGACATATAAGACAGCCCACAGGCTTTTCTATTAGAAACAACCGTCTTATAAAACTTCACTTCACTGAAAGTAAATGCTTACGTGAAACGGCTGGTCTCGAACTTGATATTTCCCTAACAAAGATCAGTTCATCATCATCTTCATCGCTAGTTTCTTCTACTTTTTTCTGCCATGGTTCCAGATCTTCTTCTTCACATTCCAAGATGAGGTGGGACATTTTTGAACTGCCTAATTTTCAAAAGGAGAGAAGCAAACCTTATTTTCAAAAAGAAAAATACTTTTCCTGCAATACAGAGTATGATATGTAAGAAGTACTTTAATAATCCTAACAGCAGTTACTGAATTGGTATCAGTAGTTAGTACATGGCAGCAAAAGGAAGAAACTCAGAACTCAGTCTCTAAGATCTAAACTAGTAAAACTTAGCTAGGGTTGGCCCATCGCTCACTTGGGAGAGTGTGGTGCTGATAACACCAAGGCCACGGGTTCAGATCCCTGTATAGGGATGGCTGGTTAGCTCCCTTGGGAGTGTGTGGTGCTGACAACACCAAGTCAAGGGTTAAGATCCTCTTACCGGTCATCTTAAAAAAAACAAAAAACAAAACAACAACAAAAAAACCCCCAACTTAGCTAGATAGATAAGATAATGGAGGACAGAAGTTATTTACAGTGGCAAATAAATTTTAGGATCAAATCCAATCAAAGTGAGTTTCAGTTATATGACTATGATTATATCTACAAAAAGGATTGTACCTAACCATTATCTGAAAAAACCCATCTGTATTAACAAAAGGGAGGTAAACTAAGAATAAGAGGCAAGAGGTGGAGATATACTAGAAAAATTGAACCAGATTCAGGGATACCAGGCACAGAGCAAAGTAAAGATGAGGTGCTAGACTGAAAATAGGAAAATTAAGTGAAGTTTATTCCATTCCAGAGCAGATTAGACATTTCTCACCTGAAGATATTAAGCAAAGAACATACTGTGAATACCGCCAGCCTAAAAGTTCTGAATAAGCACACAGAACTCCTAGGAAGCATTTTAGTGCCTCACTCTTAAATATGGATGGACAACCAATGAGCACTAGAAATTTGAGGAAAACGTCCTATGTGAAAGATCAGCATCTTTACAGAGATAAGACAAGAATATTTGTAAAAGTAACATTCAGAAAACAAAAAGATTAAAAATAAGGCAGCCAAACTTCAATTAGAAAAAAAAAAAAAACCCAAATGCCTAAGTTGAGTAAATGTGGAACTAAAAGACAAAATATATATATACTGAATAGAGAAGACAAGATTGTTAGAAAAATCACTTTCAAAGGTACAATATTCACCTAATAAAAGCTCCAGAAAAATAATCGAAAAAAAGAAGAGGGGAGGCAATCAAAGGAAAATACAAGAAAAACTCCAGGAGAATATCCTAAAATCTGGGTGGGGGGGGGGAGAAAATTAAAATAATGCTTACAAAAGTCTTAGTGAAAATAATTTTCGATTTAGAATTGTATACTCAGTCACTCTTCTCATCAAGCATGAGGTTCACATTCTTTCATCAAGAATAGAAACCAGCAACATCATACAAATTTGCCTCATTCACTTTTTCCTTCTCAGGAAGAATCCATCAAAATGTAAGATTTAATCAAGAAGAAAGACACAAGATGCAGAAAACATGACATTTAGTATATTACAAAAACAAAGGAAAAAGTCCCACGACAAAAGCTGTTCACTAGGCTTACAGAGCAACCAGCCAGAGGAGGGCAGGAGAACATTACTCCCAGGAGACCTGCCACCCCCTAAAAAAGATTAAAAAGTAAATTGTTAAATTATCTGACAAGTTTTACCATGTAGAAAATTGAGTTAAGAGGCTATGGAAGGATTTGGAAAGGCTTGTCCACAGCTTTTTATAAACTTAGCTAATCTATATTTAAATTTATTTATTTATTTATTTGGCAGCTGGCCAGTACGGGGATCCGAACCCAATACCTTGATGTTAAACTTAGCTAATTTAAAAAATGAAAAATTTTAGTTGCAGGATATATTAAAAAAAGAGAGAGATAGAGAAAAGGAAATGTATCCATAACATTTTAATACCATAGTACTGTGTTCATCAGTGAACAATATTTATTATGGTCATAATGAAAACATCAAATATGATTTAACCAAAAATTGAGATATAACTATATATTGGGAGATGCTTGGAGAGAGCAGTAAGTGTAAGATAACTATAATTTTCATTTTGCTAGATAGAAAATCATTAATGGCAAAAAAGTGATGATTCAAGAGATAACTGGATGTACATATGTGTTTAAAAAATTGAGAAATATGGAAATACTCATTAGAAAAACAGCTAAACTGAAATTTCATGCCTTGAAAAAACAGGGAGTATACAGCTACACATATTTGTATGCACAAACACCTATCTCTACCTCTACATACACTCTCTCTTTCACTCTTCAAGAAACTGTGGATATGCAACTTTAAAAAACCATGTGTGTATCATTTTGGTTAAAAGGAAGTATTGAAGGAGACCTAAACTAAAATAATAGCAATGGGAATGAATCTAAGTGAAGTGAGATGTGGATGGGTGGACAAATAAAAAAAAATAATAATAAAATAAAACAACAACTTAAGGATTCTGGCTTGGACACTGATATCTTCAATTTATCTTTTAAATGCAGTATTTCTAGAGGTAATTTTACTATATTAAAATAATGCCATTTCTACTTTTGACCCCAAATTAAGACCATACTTTATACCATGGCCTTAAAAGGCACTTCTTGAGAACAATGATCTGGGGATAGCACACACAAGAAACCTCTTAATGAACTGGTGCCATTCTTTTTTCAAATTTTTAACTAATTTCCCCTTTTATACAGGTATACCACAAATGATTCCTTTGCATAATGTTATTTAGTGTTTAGTAGTCCACCTACCAAAACATACAAACCCTGAAACAAACTTTCCTATCCTCCCAAATTTAACCAATACTATGAACTAACATCCTTCTTTTCTAAACAATACCTCAAAAAGCATTATATAGAATGCTCTAGGTCAAATAATTAAAAGCGTAGTTAACAGTTTAGCATTTGCATATTTAGAATACTTGAAAACACCATTCTCATTGTGTCCCTTGGAGTTCTCATTCGTGCTTCTTCCACATAGAATATCCTTTCTCCTTACCTTAAAATGTCCACATTATTCAAGTATAGTGGAAAAACATGGACTTGCCATCAAATTGAATGGTTCAAATCTTCATCACACCATTTCTAATCATGTGACTCTGGAGAAATTACTTGAACCTATTTCCTCACCTCTAATATGGGTACAATATCTACCAAATACAAGTGGTAAAAGAGGTTTAGAAATAATGCCATAAAAAGAAAGTACGTAACTTCAAGCAGACACCCCCCAAAACTTAAATTTATTAATTTTAAATTCCCTGCTCTTTCCCAACTGTTAGTTCAATTATAACTTCCTCAATAAACCGTTAGACCTGTTTTTCTTCCACCTCTTACTACATTGGCAGTCTATGCCGTGCAATACAAGATTTAATATACATGATCTCAAACTGCTTACTACTTCTTTTTTTTTTTTTTTTTTGTCTTTTTTCGTGACCGGCAACGGATCGCAACCCTCAGTGTCGCGCCCGTACCAGACCGGGACCGGCAACGGGATCGCAACCCTCAGTGCTGCCCCCGCACC